>NC_041391.1:266314095-266412539 GCF_002162155.2 Triticum dicoccoides
AGGTACAGGCCTCCCCCGCTCCTCCTCTGCCTCGATCTGGAACCCCCGAGCACCCCTGATCATTTCCCCTTTCTCCCCCGCTTCTTTTGCAGATGGAAATGGCCGGAACCGTCGACGCCTGACGCTCCTCCGCCGCGAATCTCATCGCCGACGAACCACTGCTCCCCTCCGGCCAACTCGGGCACCACCCGAATGGCGACACGACGAGGAGTCCAACGGTGCCATCAGCTCACCCCGCCGTGCCCGCAAACGTCGCCGGTGAACTCGCCGGCCCTTTGTCACAGGGTTAGGGATGATAGGTGGGCCCCGCCTGTCATCCTCACCTCTCTGTCGCCCCCTCTCTCTCCCACTGGCAGTTGGGCTCCGCCCGTCAGGTTTAAAAACCTGGCGCGCACGCGCTGGCTCGCCTGGGCCTCTTTTCCCTCTGGGCCTGCTGCACTGTGGCCTTTCTGGCCTAGTGGCATAGGGCCATTTTTCCTTTTCTTTTTCTATGAATTTTCCAAAAATTCCACTGAGTTGAATATTTGTCCAAATAAATTAATTCCACCTCCTAAATTCCTGAAATATTGCAACCTATTTATTGGTGCAAATTTCATTCAAATCCTACAAACTTTTATTCACTGTAAATATTTAAATGTCATTTTAAGCATTTAAATATACATTTGTAAATCCATTTATCCTATTCCCCAACTCCAAATCCATAGCTAGTAATTTTCCCCTTCTTAGCTTTCCCCCTAGTATTTATCAAAAATAAGTTGACATTTTTCTGAGCACTTTGGTTTTTCTGTTTTACGATTGCCTTATTTTCTCATTATTTTCTTGCGACGATTAGATCCCGTATTAGACGAAGTTGCTGAAGAAGAAGAAGGAGAAGGATTTGAAGAACTTGAAGACCAAGGCAATCAACCCTTTGACCATGTCTATGAAACCCTTTTTATGCATGTTATATAGCACTTTTTGCTTGCATCGGAGACATGATATTGTGATGACCACATGGGGTGGTTTGCCACCGTTACTTCCTCGTTGATACTTGCATTGTGCATGACCCTACCTTCTTATGAGGGTTATGCTGGTGGGAGTAGATAGGATGCTAAAGTAGATGCTACGCAAAAATGGACGGGTATATGCATGATGAAGGAGACAAAAGTATTTTCAAAAGACTTTTCGAAAACCCCGTCGGGTGCCACTTATGCCCGAGGGAGATGATGAGATGGGTAACCACTTGATGACGAAGCGGTGTACCGAGGCAAGTGCATGTTGTATTCGAAAATGGATTATATTTAAGATTTGTCCACTGTCCCAACCTTACATGCGCAACCACTCTACCCTTGTATGAGAAAGGGCATTATTAATTACCTAGGCCGATACTAGCTTGGAGCCCGCATTACTAGTGACGGGGGAGAGTTGGTGCTCTCTCTCGGGACGGGGTCGTGCTAGGTAGGGCGGCCATGACTATTTTCATAGGGCACCGGATACACCGTTGTGTCCCCTCTCGGATGTTACGATCTCGAGTGAGTCTCGTATTATGTACATCGTGATGATACGGAACAACGAGTGGACTCCTTGTTAGTGTCGTCTAGGTAAAGATAGTGATCGGGTGCTTACACCGGGTACTTGACGTATCACGGGTCGTGGATGACACGGAAGTTCCCCGGATCTTGTTGGTAAAGTGTGCAACCTCTGCAGAGTCTAAAATTATTTGAATAGCCGTGTCCACGGTCAAGGACAGTTGGGCGGTGCTGCTTAAACTACGTCCAGAACTTCACAAACCAATGTGTTTGTTTGGATAATTGGGGAGAATTACTTGGGTCATGTCAAGGGACTTGACATGATTGAGTTGGGTTGATGCCCACACTATTTATGTTGATATCTGTAACATGTCCTCATGGTTACTTGTATTCTCCTGATGCATGTCTTACAAGTTGTTGAACATGTCATTGCACTCAAAACTAGCTTTCTGCAAATTACCTACTTAGTGTTGTAGCATTGCATTATTGTTCCTTGTTCCAATCATGGGTTGCTTGCGAGTACATTCAAAGTACTCGTTGGCTTGCCACTGGTTACTTAATTGGCCAGGCATGGAAGAACAGGAGTTCGAAGAAGAGTTCTTTGGAGACGAACATGCGAACTAGGACGCTTTCCAGTCAGAATGCCTGTAGGGTTAAGGCATATGGCATGGGTTCTACTTATTGACAAAGATTTCCGCTGCTTAAGCTTATTTGGTATTCAGCCCCTGTGGCTTTATCTATGTAAGACTTGACCATAATGGTCATAATTTGTGTAAGACGGTATGTATGGATGTAAGACTCTTGTTATTCAGCTTCTGTGTCTTCAATGAGCATTGATCTCTGGGATCACTGTACACGTGCATTCGGTGATCACGACTTATGAGTTGGTGTCCCCACAGAGCTGGTATCAGAGCCATCCTGATTGTAGGAAGCCTTAGTTAGCATGGACGTTAGATAGCTTGAGACCATCTAAACTTCTCTTCTTTTCTAAAGCTTACCCAACCCAAAATATATTTTCCCTTATTGACCTCTCCCGTTCAACCTTTGTAGATGGCCGTCGCCCCCTTGATACTCCTTACGACAGGATTTCCATCACTCCTAAGAGATTGCCTCCAACAATGCCACTATCCCTTACTGCCCATATACACCCTGCACGAACTAGAAAATGATGTGTTCGAGAAGGAGTTCTATGCCAAGGTTTGTGTGCCTGCCAAGACCTCACCTCAGGGGTGGTTCTTCGTTGGACCACCTATGCCGACAAGTGACCTAGCCATTCAGCAAGTGGCATACGAAGCTCTCCTCCATCTTCGAGACCTCCTTCCAGAAATGAAAGAAGAACATGCCACCCACTACCTGCCTGGCAAGAGCGGATTTGGAGCTCTGACTCAAGTGACGATTTCCCCAGAAGACGAGGATCCAACCCTCAAGTACCAGATCCGTTTTGTCAACACATGAGACTACCTTCTTGCCCACCTTACCGAAGCATTTCTCAAGGCTCGCCAAGATCTCCCTTCACTTCTGCACTTCCACTGCCTCGAGAAGAAGAAGGTGGTCGAGCAAGAACAACAAATCACTGCCCTAGAAGCCCACATTTTTAATCAGGAGCAGCAAATCAAGGAACTTCATAAAGCTCGCAACCAAACCCCATGCAAAAGGCATAGGAATGGATTTCCATATCCGCCTCGTAGAGGGTCATCGTCAGGCCCCCGATGAAAATACCCAAGATTGAATAGCAACCCTTTTTCTTCCGTCACATGTCACGGGTGTGGTGAACTCGGGCATATTAATAGGATGTGTCCCAACAAGCAGCCGACTGTCGCATGTCCATTGGCACCTAGAAGCTGAAGGCCGAACACCTTTCTCTCAAAGTGATGAAGCAATCACGACTACTGAATCCGAGGACCCCTAGGGTAGGATGAGTCGTGTACCCCCTATGCGCAATTGAGTCCATATGATGGTTCAAATGAAACCATGTTGAGTGTTGCTTGTTCTTATCTGTTTGTGTTTTGATATAAGTTGCACTTTTACCTTAGGCAGCATGTATGCAACTATATCACATATCTTATCTTAATGAAATTGTGTGTGGTCTTTTGGCACTTTGTTTGTTTCCACCTGCACTATAGAACCCCCTTTAATCATTCCCCCATCTATGATGCTTTTCCCTCTCATCCCTCTCTCCTCAATTGAAGACCGACAAGGCAAGGTACACCAAGGTTTCTACTTCGGCGACCAACTAGCACTGGAAATTTTGCTGCAGCCTCCTCGACCAAGAGCAGCCCAGTAGAGTTATGTTTACCTTTCAAGATTAGAAACCCATCCCTAGACCCTTTGAGACTTCATGAGATAACCCAGCTCAAATACCTAACCAAGTGCTTAACCCACAAAACTACAAGAGAACCAACTAAGCCTTCGTAACCTTGCACTGGTTCATTATGGAACTAGTGGACATAGTGAACGAGCGCATAATCATCCTAAGATAGCACCCGAACTGACAATGCCATAGGGTAGACCTATTCGAGGATATTGAAATAGGACAAATGACTTGATGAGTTTATATCAGAGACCTTGAGGAATTATCCGAGACTTCTTGGTGGATTATGAGGTTTTCATGAACTTGGTGGGATCATGTTAATAGAGTAGCATAGTATTCATTACCCATGGAGTAAATTGGATTTTGTAGGACAATTATGATTGCACGATGAAATTCTTGAATGTATAAGGATTTGATCTAACCAGGAGATATTGATAAAAGATAGCTGACCATGACATTTGGATTAAATAGGTGACCCTAATGGAGTCTAGATGCTGAGTAAGTCAACATGGTTCGGATTAAATTGGATTTATACTGATGATCTCAATTATGATACCATGTTTCTCGGTGGATGATAAACTAGGAGATTGTGTTAAATGTAAAAGTTTATTTAGGAATCCGTATGAGCTTGATCTTGGAGTTTACTTGATCACGATAATGGGAATTGGTGGACTGACTATAGTAAGGATAGCTCTTTCAGGTATTTGGGGGTTATAGGACATTATAAGATCGTGTGGAACACCATAGGCATTGGATTGTAGATATTAATGGAAGTTAATGGGCTGTTGGAGTTGATTCATAGGAAGGAATCAGGATCTTGGAGTGGCACATGACGTGTTTCCTTAGGATAAAGATGCACTATGTTTAACATTGGAAGCTTGTATGCTCTACCCATGGATTTTTAGGGATATCCATGCATATGATCTTGGGTATAGTTGAAATGTATGATTTTGTTAGAACCCCTCTCGGGAGCCATGAGCATATGAATAACATGAGTGATGATTGGAGTTGACCTATACGAGATGATTCTTTTGATAATATGATGTGAAGACTAGGTAGAACTATTGGCATCTCAGAAACTGTGCTTAAGGATGAGACGATAAACATTCACCCGCACACTAGAACCCTTGAAACTCTTAAGCCCCACCAAACCACAACATGGTCAGATCATGCCCACGGGCTTTGGCTCTAGATCGAGAAGACCTTGGCTAGTACTCAACCATGACCACCACCAATACCCCAGCCTACTTTACGTACCCCATATACTTCAAGGAGTACTTGGAGAAGTTAGTTCTCATCTTTACTTGGCGACATACTTGTCTACGCGAAAACGTAAGGAGAGTCGTTCAGCTGGTTAAGGAACATCTGAAGACCGCCATGTCAAGGAGGAAGAACTATACCAACCACCACCCTCAAGAAGTTAACTTCCTCGTCAAAGACCGTACATATCCGCAAACCACTTCTCTCGTAGGAACCAAGCATTTCCAAAAGGAAGCTCACACCAAGATTTACCGGCCCCTCCGAGATCATTCCAAGATGAAGGGCAGACAACTACCAGCTAGAGACACGACCTGAGTTACCACTGTGCGCAATGTTTTCCACATAACACAACTCCAGAAGGGTTTCCGAGCTAGCCCGGTCACTAACAAGGACGTCGATCATCAAGCCATCGACCCCTAGCCCAACCTGACCTACCGCAAACCATCCATTGACAACCTGGATCAAGCAGAACATTATACATGAAGCTACACCATCAAGTACCTCAAGGTTCAATGAAGCACCACTCAGAAACAAAAGCAGTATGAGGACGTGGAGGCTCCCCCGAATCCAAGTTTCCATACTCCTTCCCGCGCCTAGTTTGGGAATCTCGGGGACAAGATTCTTGTAAGGGGGGTAGGTTTGTCGCACCCTGATTTTCATGGCACAACATTTAAGATGATAAATCATGATAAGTGTGGTTTGACAAAAACTTTTGCATTATTTGACTTTTTTGAGTTGGTTTTCTCTCTGTGTTTTCAAGTGCACTTAAAAGTCAACATAGCATCACCTTCCATAGTTCCTTTCCTTGATCCAGAATTTCTGCCCAATGATCATGCCATGTGTATAGAGCAATATAGTATTTTCTTACAAAAATAATTTGGCCAAAAAGTTTTTTTTTTCAAAAAATTATTTTTCCAAAAACCCCTGAATTGAGGTTTGCACTGCAAGTACTTGATTTGGGGTATGAAAAATATTTCAAAGAGTATAGTTGAAACCTATTAGACATAGGACTTCTATAAACCACAAAAATATAATTTTAAAAGTTATTTTCCTATTCTATTTAAAGGCGTTTTCTTTAGGCCAGAAATGGTCTTTAATATGTTAAAATTATTTTAATACTTTAAAAATATTTGTGAAAAGTTAGGGAAACTCAGTGGACATATATTGTCCATATATAAGAGTTTCAACACGTGGTCATGTTCAAAATATTGGTCAAATCCCTCAAAAACCCTTTCTGGATATTTCAAGCTTTTGAAATATTTACAAAGGAAATATGCCCCAAAAATTCCAAGAAAATTCTAGCTTGTCACATATGACATGTTTGATGATCTTGACAAGTCTCATGTCTTGGAGAGCAAGATAACATCATCAAATCCCCTCAAAACCATTTCTGTCCATTTTGAAGTTTGAGCAACTCTACATTGCCAAACATGTCCAAATGTTCTGAAACTTGGTGCACATGCTCCAATGGTCTAATTATATATCTAGACCATGTGGCACAAGTTGGAGAAAATGATATCTTGATCAAAGTGCCCCAAAACCCTCTCTGTCCAGAATCAAATTTGAACAACTTTACATTGTCAACTATCTCATTTTGCTCTCAACTTTTGTGAGCATGTTCACATGACCAAATGAGGCCACTACACCAAGTGGTGCATCAAGGAGAAGTGATTCGCTCAACTAGATCTACACAAGTTCATTTCGGCTAATTTCTAGGGTTTACAAAAGTTGCATTGGCAAATTTGCCCAAATAAGCTCCAAATTAGTGGAAGGCCCTAATTATATGTGTCATTTCACCCTGTGGAGTCTCATGGCATTTTGAAATCATCTGCTGGCCCAAACCAATATCAAACACCTTCTGTCACTTTTCAAAAATCACCTTTTTGACCACTAACACTATTCTCCTTGAGCTCAACTTTTTACCATAGCCCCTCAGAGTTCCCTTGCACCTCCAGTAACTCTTCCCTGGCCTCAACTTAATGATTGTAGGGTGAAACATCCCCATTTACCCTTCTGGACAACAGCATTCTTCCCCTTTCTCACCTCCCTCCTCACTCAAGTGGCCACCCAGGGCATCCAATGCCCTCCCCCATTCTTTACTCCTCCCTAGATCTACTAGACATGCTTGGCCATGCCCACTTTGCCAAAATATGGCATGTCGGCCATTTGCATGCTCTGAAGTGCGCTACAGTGCGCTCCCGCACTATAGCCGCCCCCTACCAAGCACCTCCGGCCACCTCGGCTCACCCCCTCACGCCAGCCAATGCTCCTCGACATCCGCAGCACGCCACGCCTCTTTCCCCCTCCCCCTTCTCCCTCCTCTCGCCCTAGCTCGCACGCGCGCTGGCCGCTCGAGCGCACCAATGAGCGTGCTCACACGCATGGTGCCTTGGCCCCCTGCCTTCCCTCTCTTCTCTCCCCTCGCCCTAGACCAACCGCACGAGCACCCTAGACACGCCCACGCGCGACCCCGTGACCCACGGCAACGGCAACGACCTCGCCGGCGCATGGGTCCACGGCAAGCCCTGGCCCAGCTATATAAGACCTCCCCGAGCTCTCCTCTCCTCACCACTTGCCCTCTGCACCACCAAATAATCCTCCTGCACCCCCAGTTCCTCTCTAGAGCCGCCCGAGCTCGAGATCGAGCTCGAGCTCCGCCGCTTCGCCTCGCCGGAGTTCGCGAGGTACAGGCCTCCCCGCTCCTCCTCTGCCTCGATCTGGAACCCCCGAGCACCCCTGATCGTTTCCCCTTTCTCCCCCGCTTCTTTTGCGGCTGGAAACAGCCGGAACCGTCGACGCCCGATGCTCCTCCGCCATGAACCTCATCGCTGGCGAACCACTGCTCCCCTCTGGCGAACTCGGGCACCACCCTAATGGCGACACGACGAGGAGTCCAACGGTGCCATCCGTCACCCTGCCATGCCCGCAAACGTCGCCGGTGAGCTCGTCGGCCCTTTGTCGGAGGGTTATGGATGACAGGTGGGCCCCGCCTGTCATCCTCACCTCTCTCTCGCCACCTCTCTCTCCCACTTGCAGCTGGGCTCCACCTTCAGGATTAAAAACCTGGCGCGCGCGTGCTGGCTCGCCTAGGCCTCTTTTCCCTCTGGGCCTTCTGCACTGTGGCCTTTCTGGCCCAGTGGCACAGCGCCATTTTTCCTTTTCTTTTCTATGAATTTTCCAAAAATTCCACTGAGTTGAATATTTGTCCAAATAAATTAATTCCAACTCCTAAATTCCTGAAATATTGCAACCTATTTGATGGTGCAACTTTCATTCAAATCCAACAAACTTTTATTCACTGTAAAATATTTAAATGTCATTTTAAGCATTTAAATATACATTTGTAAATCCACTTATCCTATTCCACAACTCCAAATCCATAACTAGTAATTTTCCCCTTCTTAGCTTTCCCCCTAGTATTTATCAAAATAAGTTGACATTTTTCTGAGCACTTTGGTTTTTCTATTTTATGATTGCCTTATTTTCTCGTTATTTTCTTGCGACGATTAGATCCCGTATTAGACGAAGTTGCTGAAGAAGAAGAAGGAGAAGGATTTGAAGAACTTGAAGACCAAGGCAAGCAGCCCTTTGACCATGTCTATGAAACCCTTTTTATGCATGTTATATAGCACTTTTTGCTTGCGTCGGAGACATGATACTGTGATGACCACATGGGGTGGTTTGCCACTGTTACTTCCTCGTTGATACTTGCATTGTGCATGACCCTACCTTCTTATGAGGGTTATGCCGGTGGGAGTAGATAGGATGCTAAAGTAGATGCTACGCAAAAAGGGACGGGTATAAGCATGATGAAGGAGACAAAGTATTTTCAAAAGACTTTTCGAAAACCCCGTCGGGTGCCACTTATGCCCGAGGGAGATGATGAGAAGGGTAACCACTTGATGACGAAGTGGTGTACCGAGGCAAGTGCGTGTTGTTTTTGAAACTGGATTAGATTTAAGATTTGTCGACTGTCCCAACCTTACATGCGCAACCACTCTGCCCTTGTATGGGAAAGGGCATTATTGATTACCTAGGCCGATACTAGCTTGGAGCCCGCATTACTAGTGACGGGGGAGAGTTGGTGCTCTCTCTCGGGATGGGGTCATGCCAGGTAGGGCGGCCATGACTGTTTTCACAGGGCACCGGATACACCGTTGTGTCCCTTCTCGGATGTTACGATCTCGAGTGAGTCTCGTATGATTTACATCGTGAGGATATGGAACAACGAGTGGACCCCTTGTTAGTGTCTTCTGGGGAAAGATAGTGATGGGTGCTTACCCCGGGTACTTGAGGTATCGCGGGTCGTGGATGACACGGAAGTTCCCCGGATCTTGTGGGTAAAGTGTGCAACCTCCGCAGAGTGTAAAACTATTTGAATAGCTGTGTCAACGGTCAAGGACAGTTGGGCGGTGCTACTTAAACTACGTCCAGAACTTCACAAACCAATGTGTGTGTTTGGATAATTGGGGAGAACTACTTGGGTCAAGTCAAGGGACTTGACATGATTGAGTTGGGTTGATGCCCACACTATTTATGTTGATATCTGTAACCTGTCCTCATGGTTACTTGTATTCTCTTGATGCATGTCTTACGAGTTGTTGAACATGTCATTGCACTCAAAACTAGCTTTCTGCAAATTACCTACTTAGTGTTGTATCATTGCATTATTGTGCCTTGTTCCAATCATGGGTTGCTTGCGAGTACATTCAAAGTACTCATTGTCTTTCCACTGGTTATTTAATTGGCCAGGCATGGAAGAACGGGAGTTCGAAGAAGAGTTCTTTGGAGATGAACATGCAAACTAGGACGCTTCCCAGTCAGAATGCCTGTAGGGTTAAGGCAGATGGCATGGGTTCTACTTATCGACGAAGACTTGACCATAATGGTCATAATTAGTGTAAGACGGTATGTATCGATGTAAGACTCTTGTTATTCAGCTTCTGTGTGTTCACTGAGCATTGATCTCTGGGATCACTGTACACGTGCATTCGGTGATCACGACTTATGAGTCGGGGTCCCCACAGCGGGCCGATACTGACGCGCCTCCAATTGGGAGGGGAGGGAGGTCGATAGCCTCGCCTGCTGCCACTTTATTGAGCCAGATTCAAGCGGGCTCTTCAGTGCTGTAGAGCTAGTCCTTCGGCCTCCCCTGGTCAACTATAAAAACGGAACCCAGGGGCAGGAGGAAAAGCATCTCTCTGCGTCTCCCCTTCGTCGCCATACCCCTTCCATTGCTATAGCTAGAGGGCACGCCGGTGCTTCGATTGCAGCGATGAGGTTCTCTGCTCGACAGCGTGCCGTTCCTTCCTAAGAGCTCGTGGCGGAAGAGCCATCCGTGAGAGAAAAGGGGAGGGGGAGAGGCCGAGGCCGCCGTGGCGCTCGGGGCAGAGGAGGACAGGGCAGCGCACCGACTTTGCCTCCGCCAGCGGACCCTCCCCTAATGGAGGCTCACGTTGCAGACCAGCCCCGCAAGTTCGTCATCAGGCGGCACCAGCCAGTGCGTCGTAGTATTCGTCTCGCTACTCCGTTTGCTTGGGAGATGGAGCTCGACCCGCCATAGGCTTTGAGTTTGCATATGAGGGGCTGCGGAAATGGCAGCATGCGGTTCAACGTTGACTTCCCCGCCCCTCACGTCATGTATCTCCGTCGCAGATGGAACGCCTTCGCTCATGCCTACAGCCTGTCGGAGGGGCTCGTTCTCCACTTCAAATTAATGGAGAACGGCCTGCTCTCCGTCATGGTTTTTGGGCACTTGGGAACTCGCTTAAGGTGTTGTGTGGAGATCTCCTCCGATGATGAAGACTCCTCCTCAAGAGAGAGTGTCAAGGAGGACAGCGACAGCGACGACGAGGGCGTCAAGCGGGAGGATGCATGGTCTGACTAGGCATCGGACACGCCATCCCTGGGAGGCGCTGGCAGCAGCAACATCTGCACCTGGCCCTTCCTCCTGGTGGGGCCAGCTCCTTGAACTTCTCGGGGTCTCCTCCTTGGGTGGCTGGCGAGGGAAGGCCAGAGAAGGCGAAAAAGGCGGGTGGCTGGCTGTCAAGGCGGAGTACACGGGCACCGATGCCTTCATAGCGTATTGGCGTCTTGCTACCTCATCTTTCGGCTCTTCCCCTGGCACCATCATCGCTAGCCCTCATCCGAACGGCCACCGGGATGTTCTCTTGGTGTCCTCTACTACTCGTACCTCGCCTAGGCACTCCTTTTGCCCTCCTACTATCTCGTTCTGTTTCCTGAGGAGAGGGACAAGAAATGGATTACGGGCATCTTATCTCTTTTTAGCTTGTAAGCCCACGGGCCTTAGTTAAATTCAAAACTTGTAATCCCCTTGCTCATGTTTACATTCCGTACGAACTGTACTTGTATGGGACGTATTAACAAAAAAGGGTGCTTGCCAGGTTCTTTGTGTGTGAGCGAAACCCATGCCAAGGAACAAATCCTTGTTATTTTTAAGATAAACATTGTTGCCCGGCAGCAGGTCTTGTCGTCCCCTTACTTCATTCAACCATACTCACGCTCTTTGCGGAGGTAGGGGCGAAGTAGGGTTAGGCCCTTCGTTTGCTTCCTTGTCACCGCGACTACAACCAAGTTCCGACCCAAGGAATAGTTCTTGGGTACAGGAAAAGGGGAGCACGGTAGCCTAGGAATAAAACGAGGTTTCATATGTTCCAATTCCATACGGAAATGCATAACAGGGGATAAAGGACTTATCTGAATCTGCAGCCCCCCGGCAACCTTGGCTTGCCGCGGTTGGACCCTTGTGTCTTCAGCCCCCGGCAACCTTGGATTGCCGGGACCGGAGCGTCGTCTCGTTCCCTTTCTGCCAAATAGCTCAGCAGAAATGTTCATGTACCCTGCGAACCAAAGAGGACGAAAAGGAACAGAGAGACACACACTGGACCTCTATGCTAGGGGTTAGCCACCGCTAAGCAATATCAACCCTAACCGAGGGAGAGACTCAACCTAGCATGCATGCTATAACTTAGGGCGCTAGCGCTTCATTTATTTATGCTCAGGGTCTGCGCCTGGCTTTGTACAGAGGGTTACATGCTTTGCTGGCAAGGCCTGTACAAAAGGTGGTCTGCCAGGGGCCCCAGCAACCTCGCCTTATGGGTTAAACTTGTGAAGATGCTTCATGTTCCAGGAGTTGCTCACTGGAATGTCATCTTCAGTCTCCAGGTGGACTGCACCGGGCCTGGTGACTCGTATTACCCGATAAGGGCCTTCCCACTTTGGCGTCAACTTGTTGGAATTCTTGGCCGATTAAACGCGCCGAAGAACAAGGTCGCCTTATTCGAAGCTTCGGGCATGAACCTTGCGGCTATGGTAGCAGCTCAAGGCTCGCTGGTAGCGTGCTGCTTTCACAACTGCCCGAAGACGATCTTCCTCGAGGAACGTCGTGTCATCTTGCCGCAATAGCTCTTGCTCAAGCTCGTCATAAGCGAGCACTCGAGGTGACCCGTATGTGAGGTCTGTGGGGAGAATTGCCTCTGCCCCGTATACCAAGGCAAAGGTGTCTGGTCGGTGGCTCGATTTGGCATTGTTCTGATTGACCAAAGAACCACCGACAACTCATCAATCCCGCGCCTTCCACACTTGTGCAGCCTGTCAAAAGTCCTTGTCCTCAGGCCTCGTAGTACTTCAGCATTTGCCCTCTCCGCTTGGACGTTGCTTCGTGGGTGTGCCACGAAAGCGAAACAGACCTTGTTGTCGAGGTCTTCGATGTATTGCATGAAGGTGTGGCTTGTTAACTGCGTGCCGTTGTCGGTGATGACTTTGTTTGGCACACCAAAACGGCAGACTAGCCCTTTGAAGAATTTGACGGCTGACTGTGCTGTCACCTTCCTCACTATTTCCACCTCCGACCACTTTGTTAACTTGTTGATTGCAATGTACAGGTACTCAAAGTCCCTGACAGCGCGGGGGAAAGGGCCCAGTATGTCGAGCCCCCAGACCGAAAATGGCCAGGAGAGAGGGATTGTTTGAAGGGCTTGAGCTGGTTGATGAAGCTTCTTTGAATGGAACTGACATGCTTCACACTTGGTTACTAGTGTCATTGAATCCTGGAGGGAAAAGGGCCAGAACAAACCTTGCCGGAAGGCCTTGCCGACAAGGGCCCTCGACCCTATGTGGGAGCCACATATGCCTCCATGTATCTCTGCCAATAGCTCTAGTCCTTCCTCCCAGGGAATGCACTTCAATTTCACACCATTTGGTCTTTTTCTGTATATAACATTGTCAACAAACTGATAAAGGGCAGATCGACGGGCTACTTTCTCCGCTTCTTCCCGCTCCACAGGAAGCTCCCCTATTTGGAGGAATCGAACGTTATGTTGTGCCCATGCTGGAGCCTGGGGCTCGACGGCAAGGACTAAAGGCATCTCCTCTGCCATGGGAGCTGTTGTCTCTACGACCAGGGCTTGACACCCTGTCGGAGTGGGTTGCCCCACGGCAGGCTCAGTGTCCACGGCTACATCTTCGCCAGTGCCTCTAGGGAGCTTGGTGGGAAAGCACTTGCCGGGGGCTGATTTCCTGTGCTTGTTCTGCTCTGATGATTGTTCAATGGATGGTTGAGTTAACCTAAGCACAAAAGTACATGGCTCCATAGGTAGTTTGAAGGCAGCGCGCTTTGACAGGTAGTCGGCGATGTCGTTCTCCACTCAGGGAACGTGTTCTGCCTATATATCGTCAAAACGCTCCTTCAGCTTCCTCTCCTCATCCACGTAGGTCTCCATCAATGGGATTTGATAATCTTTGCTGACTTGCCTGACGACAAGCTATGAATCACCCCTGACGATGAGCTTCTTGATCCCAAGGTCTGCCGCGATCCTGTGACCGGCAAGCAACCCCTCATATTCAGTAGTGTGGTTTGTCGACATCTCCCTGGGAAAATGCATCTGGATTACATACTTGAGGTGCTCTCCGGTGGGAGCGACAAGAAGCACAACATCACCGGCGCCTTCTAGCGACAAAGCCCGTCAAAGTACATAATCCAGTTGTTTCTTGCTGCCTTGCCGGGAAGAGTGGTTTCCTGGATCTCTTCATCGGGTGTCGAGGTCCACTCTGCAATGAACTTTGCCTAGACTCTGTTCTGGATCTTTGAGGTACTTTCAAACTTCAAACCAAAGGTCGACAGCTCCAAGGCCCATTCCACAATCCTCCCCGTTGCGTCTGCGTTATGAAGTATCTGTTGCAACGGGAGGCGGGTGATGACGGTGATCTCGTGCGCTTAGAAGTAATGACGCAGCTTCCTCGAGGCCATAAGGAGGCTGAACAACAATTTCTGCACATCGGAGTACCTTGACCTAGCCCCCTGCAAGAGGAAGCTGACAACGTAATCTGGGTGCTGCATCATCTTCTTCTTCTGCACCAATTCACTTGGTTGCATAGGCCCTGTCTTGCCGGTGTCAAACCCTGCTGCGGCCTCGCCTTGCCGGGACCAGGCCCTGCCGGGGGAGCTCTGGCTCGCCATCCGCCAACCCTACCGTTGCCACTGCCCCTTCATCGACCTCCCTCTGCGCCACTAGTGCGGCGCTAACCACTTGATTCGTTGCCGCTAGATACAGCAGCCGCGGCTCTTGTGGTTTAGGCGCAACTAGTATCAGCATGGAGGAGAGGTATTTCTTCAAATACTACAACGCTGCTTTGGCCTCTGGAATCCACTCCATTGGGCCCACCTTTTTAAAGATTTTGAAAAAGGGAAGGGCACGCTCAGAAGACTTGGAGATGAATCTGCTCATGGCGGCGATGCAGCCAGTGAGCCAACGCACATCCTTGATTCGCCTAGGTGCCTCAATCTGCTCAATGGCCTTGCTCTTGTTTGGATTCGCCTCAACCCACGCTGCGACACAAAGAACCCGAGAAGCTTGCCGGAAGTAATGCCAAAGACACACTTCTTAGGGTTCATCTTGAGCTTGATCTTGCGTAGATTTGCAAACGTCTCTTCCAAATCTTGCACAAGTGTTGCCTGGCCCTTGGTTTGACCACTATGTCATCCATATAAGCTTCCATATTTCTATGTAGCTAGGGTTCAAAACCAATTTGGTCTGCTCTTGCAAAGGTTGAGCCAGCACTCTTCAACCCGAAAGGCATCCGTAAGAAGCAATAAGTACCACACAGGGTGATGAATGCCGTCTTCTCTTCATCTTCTCACGTAAGGAAAATCTGGTGATATACTGAGTAGGCGTCAAGGAATGACAACAGGTCACACCCGGCCGTGGAGTCAACAATCTGGTCGATGCGTGGCAATGGGAAAGGGTCTTTTGGACATGCCTTATTGATATCTTTGCAATTAATACACATCCTCCACTTCCCATTTGCCTTGAGCACTACCACCGGATTGGCCAACCACGTCAGATGGAGCACTCCTCTCACCAAGCCTGCCGCTTCCAACTTCCTAATCTCTTCTGTGATGAACTCCTGCCTTTCCAAAGCTTGCTTCCTAAACTTCTGCTTGACGGGTCGCACACGAGGACAGACAGCAAGATGGTGCTCAATCACCTCCCTGGGAACGTCGGGGATGTCGTACGCTTGCCATTCAAACACATCAACATTCGCCCGCAGGAAAGTGACGAGTGCGCCTTCCTATTTGCTATCGAGGCTGGAGTTTCTGGTGAACACCCCTCCCATGTCATCCTCCTTGACAGACACCTTCTTGGTCTCTGGTGGTGCAGCTCTGGATTTCTTGCTCTTTCCGGTGGAGCTATCTGGCACAACCTCGACGGGAGCACGGCACTCTGGAGAGGTGCGCTTGCCGGTGTGGGTGCAAGAGGTCTTGCCGGTCTTCTTCCCTCCCGGGGCTTCAGCGGCAGGAGCAAGTGCCTTGGCAGCAGTTGCTGCGACTTCTTCCCGGTAGAGTTGGTCAGCGCATATCAGCGCATCCTTCTTGTCGGAGGGGACGGTGATGACGGTCATCAGCCCAGGCATCTTCAGCGTGTTGTAGGCGTAATGTGACACCGCCATGAACTTGGCTAGTGTCGGGCGGCCGAGGATCCCGTTGTAGGGCAAGGGGATCTCGGCTACATCAAAGACAATCCTTTCCATCGTGTTGTTCAAATCTCCTCCAAACGTCACGGGCAGCGTGACCTTACCCTTCAGCTGACATCTTCCTGGGTTGAGCCCTTAAAACATGGCCATCTCTTGGAGGTCTCCATCAGGAATCTGCAGCCTTTTGATCAGAAGAGGCGAGATCAAGTTCAAACCAGCCCCGCCATCAACTAGCATCTTCATCACCTTGAGGTTGCGTATCATTGGTGAAACCAATAACGGCAGACACCCAACCGCAGTTGTGCGATCAGGGTGGTTCTCGGTGTTAAAGATGATAGGCGTGCTGGACCACTTCAGTGGCTTCTGTGCGTCGAATGATGGCTTTGCCTCTGTGATCTCATGCACCCACTGCTTGAGCTGGCGGTGAGACGTGTGCAGCGAGGCGCCACTGTCGACGTACATGGCCTCTGTAGCTTTCTGAAACTCGTGGTCGTCGGACTCGTCGTCCTCGTCATGATCATCGCCTTCCTGCTTCTTGTCGCGGCCCTGGGCAGGCCTCTCTTGCTGATTATCTTTGCCGCGGCGGCCTCCTCGACCGCCACACTTCTTACCGGATCCTTCGGGACCGTCCTGACCTTTCTCTATGTCCCGCCTCTCATAATCAGCTTTTTGCTTCTCAGCAAGCAGCTCAACTTGTTGGCAGTTCTGGAGGTCGTGGCCCTTGGTGCGGTGGATCTTGCAGTACTGCTTGTCGGAGCTTCCCGGCTTGTCAGTGGCCGCCAAGACCCGGCAAGCAGCGCACCCAGCAATTTCCTTGTCGGGCTCGCTTGCCGTGGCCCTCTTGGCAGCGCCGGTGTCGTCGGATCACTCGACCGCAAGCACGGTCTTGCCCTTGCGCTTTCTGTTGCGGTGCCGACCCTTCTTCGTTGGGGCGGCAGTGTCTTCGTCTGTGCAGTCGGTTTCCGCACCGGCGTCCTCGCTGGGGTACTTCCTTCAACCCTCAGCTCGAGCGCACCTATCGGCCAGAACATAAATTTCAGACACATCTTTGACTTTGTTCATCGCCAGCTCTTCACGCATCTTGCGGTTGCGCACATTCTGATGGAATGCGCTGATCATAGCGGCGGGGTGAACGTCTGGGATTTGGTACTACACCCGGCTGAATCTTTGTATGTACTTGCGCAGGCTCTCACCTTCCTTCTTGGGGATGATATGCAAATCACTTGCCTGGCCATGAGCTTGATTGCCTCTAATGAAGGCGCCAACGAACTCATGACACAAATCCTACCAAAAAGAAATGCAATCCGCCGACAAGTGCATCAACCAAGACATGACATTGGGCTTAAGTGCCAACGGGAAATAATTGCAAGCTCCTTGTCGTCGTGGGCTCCAGCAGCTAGCATCGCGATGGTGTAGGTGCTGAGGAACTCTGATGGGTGAGTCTTGCCATTGTACTTCTCGCCAACGTTGGGCTTGAACGTGCGGTGGGAGGGCCACTGGAACTGTAGTAGCTCACGGGTAATGGCTGGGCAACCCACCTCATAAGGTAGGCCACTGTAGCCTCCTGGTGCCGGGTGGTCCATACTGGGCCCTGCCCGCCTATCTGACTGGTGGCGCGCATCACGCCGGTGTTCGATGGTGGTTCGAGCGTCTTCAAGGGCCCACTCCCAAAGAACTTGGCGCTGATCGTGGTGGGTCCGTGGATCAGACGATGCCATGGAAATGTTGTCACATGCATCATCACGACGGATCGACACCCGCTGTAACTGGCACGGGGGAGGAGAGTGCACCGTGGCTGCATCACTCTGGCATGCGGGGGCTCGATGGAGCGTCGGCCTATGGGCCCCACTGGTCGCGGCTCATCTTTGTTGGCGATGCCAACAAGGTTCCGGACGGTGGCTCTCCATTCGTCGAGCTTCTCTGCGGCAGGAGGAAAGTCGAGGAGCAGTTGCGCACGCGCCAAAGCTTCTGCTGGCGTGGGTGGCGGCGAAAGCTGCATTGACCGTGACGCGCTCCGACTTCTAACCACGTTAGAAGGAGCTCTATCATGGCCTTGCGGCTGGACGCCATTTTCGCCAGCACCTCGGCGTGCATGCTGGCCTCCTTCGTCCTGCGAAAGATGCGCATGACTCTTCCCACGGCGGTGCCCAGGGTCACTAGCGTTGTCATGCTGCTCATCGCGCACAACTTGGCAAGAGCACGTCGTGGGCATCGGCGTAGGTGTCTTGGAGGTTGCCGCGCCGCTGGTAGGTGGCACGGCGCCGCCCTTGGAGGGCCCCGTGCCAACTGCGGGGGGCCCAACTCCGTATTTGGATTTGGCAGCATGCGGCCCATCATCTTGCGCACGAACAATGCCGCTCGCCAGGCTTTGACTACCAGAGCGATGTTGGTGTTCGTAGGCCGTGCCCCGGGTTCTGCTCGCGACTGCCCCACTACTTTCCCGCACTGGTATGGGCAGTCCGGCTCCGGATGAACCGACCGCCATCGTCATCTTCCTCTTGGGAGCCATGGTGACGAAGAACTGCTAGACTAGCTACTAGATCGGAATTTCACAACTGTGCCCCCTACCTGGCACGCCAAAGATGTCGGTCGGAACGACACCTATGGGATCACTGGAATCCCTACTACGGTCGGTGGGTGCGGGGTTGTGGAAAGAGCGGGTCCAGGAGCTAGCACAAAGATCGTTTACCCAGGTTCGGCCGCGAGGATGCATAATACCTAGTCATGCTTTGGTGTATATTTGAGTGTTCTTGTGTTCTTGAACAAGCTACGGTGGGTGCGTAGTCCAAAAGAGCCGAATCCCTCTCCAGTATGCCTCGGGACTCCTTTTATAGGAAAAAGGGGACGCCACAGTGGCATACAGGAGGTGGAAAGTGTACAGTAGCTGGGCTTATCGCCCGTCATTACGGGACAAGACGCATTAAATGCGCTCCTTAGGTGTCCCCTTGCTTTATTGGGGACGAGAACGAGGCCTGTCCAGTCCGTTGCCGCCTCGCCTTGCTTCGACACACATCCAAGCAAATGAGGCATCCGGCGCCATGTAGGCTGACAGGCCACTGAGCTGGTGCGATGGCAGTGTCTTCACGAAGATCTACAAGCCACCACGCAGGTGCTTGCTGAGCTTGTCTAGAGGCCACACGTCGCCACCCAGGTGCTCGCCTAGCTGACTGGGCTGGCAGTTGAATGGGAACGGCGGTGGAGTCTTGGCAGCTGTGGGCCTGGCCGCAGCCCTGCCGATGTCCTCGGCAAGGGCCTTGCCGGGGCCCTGGCAAGGGTCTTGCTATGGCATCGCGGTCGTCCCCGGCAAGGATCTTGCCGAAGGTCTCGGGGATTTCCTCGGTGAGGATCTTGCCAAGGATCGTCATCTTCTGGTCCTCATCTGATCTTGCATGCTTATGATCTTTACGAAGATCTGCATGCCACCATGGAGGTGCCTCCTGAGCCTTGGTCCCAATGTGGTTGATTGCGTTGGAACCCTGTGGCTCAAGGGTGGTGCGCTCTGCTAGCATTGGGCAAGTTGCCCCGGCATGGGTTGTGGAGTCTGCCTCGCCCTCTTGCTCTTTGTGTCTCTATCTTCGCGTTGCCTTGATTATCTTGTGGCTTCGGCTTTCGTCCTCTGCCCTGCTAAGTGTGGTTGCAGGCGCAGCTCTGACTGCCCGTGCACAAGTAAAGGGGTATAAAAAGAGAGCCCCTATTTTTGTACACCGATAGGAGCCCCCGGGCCTGGGCCACACATAAGCGCGGTGCGTTGTTGGGCTAGGCCCAAAACGGTGTGCGGGCAGGTGGGGCGGATATTTACCGTGGTAACTTCCTTGCTCGTTGCACTTCCCCACGACCTGCGTTGAATGCGTGACGTGGGGATCGTGTGTGGGGTGACCGAAGCATACCAGCGTCATCCTGCAGTGAATAGTAAAGAGGCGGCTTGTGTGTCCCTTTAAGACTGCAGGGCCGCTGCTCATCTACTTTCTCCGCCTTGGAACCGTCGTTCCATGTTTCCGACTACGCCCGCCCCTTATGCCACGTATGCCGCATGCACGGCGTAGGGTATGTGACAGACGCATGGAATACGGGAGGGTGTGCGTAGGCCGATACTCACGCACCTCCACTTGGGCGGGGCAGGTGGTCGATGGCCTCGCCTGCTACCACTTTAATGAGCCGGATTCCAGCGGGCTCTTCAGTGGCGTAGAGCTAGTCCTTCGTCCTCCCCTGCTCAACTATAAAAAGGGAACCCAGGGGCAGGAGGAAAAGCATCTCTCTGCGTCTCCCCTTTGTTGCCATTCCCCATCCATTGCTATGGTGAGAGGGCGCTCCGGTGCTTCGATGGCGGCTACGAGGCTCTTTACTCGACAGCGTGCCCTTCCTTCCCAAGAGCTCATGGCAGCAGAGCTGGCCGTGAGAGGAAGGGAGAGGGGGCGAGGCCGAGGCCGCCGTGGTGCTTGGGGAAGAGGAGGACTGGGCGGCGCATCGACTTTGCCTCCGCCAGCAGCCCCACCCCTAATGGAGGGTCACACCGGAGACCAGCCTCGCCAGTTTGTCATTAGGCTGCTCCCGCTAGTGCGCCGTCGTCTTCGTCTCCCTACTCCATTCGCTTGGGAGATGGAGCTCGACCCGCCAAAGGCTTTGAGGTTGTATATGAGGGGCTTCGGGAATGGCAGCATGCAGGTCAATATTGACTTCCCCGCCCCTCACGTCATGTATCTCCGTCGCGGGTGGAAGGCCTTCGCTCGTGCCCATAGCCTGTCGGAGCAGCTCGTTCTCCACTTCAAATTAATGGACAACGGCCTGCTCTCCGTCATGGTTTTTGGGCACTTGGGAACTCGCCTAAGGTGTTGCATGGAGAGCTCCTCCGATGATGAAGACTCCTCCTCAAGCTAGAGTGGCGAGGAGGACAGCAACAACAATGATGAGGGCATTAAGCGGGAGGATGACGGGTCTGACTAGGCGTCGGACATGCCGTCCCTGGGAGGCACCGGCAGGAGCAGCATCTGCACCTGGCCCTTCCTCCTGGTGGGGCCAGCTCCTTGAACTTCTCGGGGTCGCCTCCTTGGGCGGCTGGCGTGGGAAGGCCGGAGAAGGCGAAGAAGGCGGGTGGCGGGCCGTCAAGTCAGAGTACGCGGGCACCAATGCCTTCATAGCGTATTGGCGGCCCACTGCCTCATCTTTCGGCTCTTCCCCCGGCACCATCATCACCAGCCCTTGTCCGGACGGCCACCGGGATGTTCTCTTGGTGTCTTGTGCTACTCGTACCTCGCCTAGGCACTCCTTTTGCCCTCCTCTATCTTGTTCCGTTTCCTGAGGAGAGGGACAAGAAAGGGATTACGGGCATCTTATCTCTTTTTAGCTTGTAAGCCCACGGGCCTTAGTTAAATTCAAAACTTGGTATTCCCTTGCTCATGTTTACATTCCGTACGAACTATACCTGTATGGGACGTATTAATGAAAAAAAGGTGCTTGCCGGGTTCTTTGTGTGTGAGCGAAACTCATGCCAAGGAAGGAATCCTTGGTTTTTTTGAAGATAAACATTGTTGCCCGGTAGTAGGACTTGCCGTGCCATTACTTCATTCGACCATACTCATGCTCTTGGTGGGCAGGGGCGAAGTAGGATTAGGCCCTTCATTTCCTTCCTTGTCACCGTGACTACAAACAAGTTTCTACCCAAGGAATAGTTCTTGGGTACAGGAAAAGGGGAGCATGGTAGCCTAGGAATAAAATGAGGTTTCATACGTCCCAATTCCATACGGAAATGCAGAACAGGGGATAAAGGACTTATCTGAATCTGCAGCCCCCTGATAACCTTGGCTTGCCGCGGTTGGACCCTTGTGTCTTCAGCCCCCGGCAACCTTGGTTTACCGGGACCGAAGCGCTGGCTCGTTCTCTTTCTCCAAAATAGCTCAGCATAACCATGTACCCTGCGAACCAAAGAGGATGGAAAGAAACAGAGAGACGCACCCTCAACCTCTATGCTAGGGGTTAGCCCCCGCTAAGCACTATCAACACTAACCGAGGGAGAGACTCAACCTAGCATGCATGCTATAACTTCCTCCCGGGGAATGCACTTCAATTTCACACGTTTGATCTTTTTCTGTATAGAACATTGTCAACAAATCGATACAGGGCAGACCGACGGGCTACTTTCTCTGCTTCTTCCTGCTCCTCAGGAAGCTCCCCTGTTTGGAGGAATCGAACGGTATGATGTGCCCATGCCGGAGCCTGGGGCTCGATGGCAAGGACTAAAGGCATCTCCTCTGCCATGGGAGCAGTTGCCCCACGGTAGGCTCAGTATCCACGGCGACATCTTCGCCAGTGGCTCCAGGGAGCTCGGTGGGAAAGTACTTGCCGGGGCCTGATTTCCTCCACTTGTTCTGCTCTGTTGATGGTTCAAGGGATGGTTGAGTTAACCGAAGCACAAAAGAACCTAGTTCCACAGGTAGTTTGAAGGCAGCGCGCTTCGACAGGTAGTCGGCGATCTCGTTGTCCACTCGAGGAATGTGTTCCGCCTGTATACTGTCAAAACGCTCCTCCAGCTTCCTCACCACATCTACGTAGGCCTCCATCAACGGGCATTGATAATCTTTGTTGACTTGCCTGACGACAAGCTATGAATCACCCCTGACGATGAGCTTCTTGATCCCGAGGTCTGCCGCGATCCTAAGACCGGCGAGCAACCCCTCGTATTCAGCAGTGTTGTTTGTCGACATCTCTCTGGGTTACATACTTGAGGTGCTCTCCGGTGGGTGCGACAAGCAGCACACCAGCTCCGGCGCCTTGTAGCGAGAAAGCCCTGTCAAAGTACATAATCTAGTTGTGATTTGCTTCCTTGTCGGGAAGAGTGGTCTCCTTGATCTCTTCATCGGATGTCAAGGTCCACTGTGCAATAATCTCTGCCAAGTCTCTGCTCTAGATCGTCGAGGTACTTTCAAACTTCAAACCAAAGCTCGACAGCTCCAAGGCCCATTCCACAATCCTCCCCGTTGCGTCCGGGTCATGTAGTATCCGTTGCAATGGGGGGCGGGTGACGATGATGATCTCGTGCGCTTGGAAGTAATGACGCAGCTTCCTCGAGTGCATAAGGAGGCCGAAGAGCAATTTATGCACACCGAAGTACCTTGACCTAGCCCCCTGCAAGAGGGAGATGACAAAGTAAACCGGGTGATGCATCATATTCTTCTTCTGCACCACTTCACTTGGTTGCATAGGGCCTGTCTTGCCGGCGTCAGACCCTGCCAAGGGCTCGCCTTGCCGGGACCAGGCCCTGCCGGGGGGAGCTCTGGCTCGCCATCCGCCAACCCTGCCGTTTCCACTGAAGCTTCGTCGACCTCCCTCTACGCCACTAGTGCAGCGCTGACCACTTGATTCGTTGCCGCTAGATACAGCAGCAGCGCTCTTGTGTTTTAGGCGCAACCTGCATCGGCATGGAGGAGAGCTATTTCTTCAAATCCTGAAGTGCTACTTTGGCCTCTGGGTTCCAGTCCATTGGGCCTAAAGGGAATGGCATGCTCAGCAGACATGGAGATGAATCTGCTCATGGTGGCGAGGCAGCCAGTCAGCCAACGCACATCCTTTATCCTCCCTGGTGCCTCAATCTGCTCAATGGCCTTGATCTTGTCTGGATTCGCCTCAATCCCACGCTGCGACACAAAGAACCCGAGAAGCTTGCCGTACGGAACGCCGAAGACACCCTTCTTAGGGTTCAGCTTGAGGTTGGTCTTGCGCAGATTTGCAAACATCTCTTCCAAATCTTGCACAAGTGTTGCCTTGTCCTTCGTTTTGACCACTATGTCATCCATATAAGCTTCCATATTTCTATGTAGCTAGGGTTCAAAACCAATTTGGACTGCTCTTGCAAAGGTTGAGCGAGCACTCTTCAACCCGAAAGGCATCCATAAGAAGCAATACATACCACACGGGCTGATGAATGGCGTCTTCTCTTCATCTTCTCTTGTCATGAAAATGTGGTGATATCCTGAGTAGGCATCAAGGAATGACAACAGGTCACACCCGGCCGTGGAGTCAATAATCTGATAGATGCATGGCAACAGGAAAGGGTCTTTTGGACAGGCCTTATTGATATCTGTGTAATCAATACACAACCTCCACTTCCCATTGGGCTTGCGCACTACCACCGGATTGGCCAACCACGTCGGATGGAGCACTCCTCTCACCAATCCCGCCGCTTCCAACTTCCTGATCTCTTCTGTGATGAACTCATGCCTTTCCAAAGCTTTCTTCCTGACCTTCTGCTTGACCGGTCGCGCATGAGGACAGACACCAAGATGGTGCTCAATCACCTCCCTGGGAACACCGGGGATGTCGGACGCTTGCCATGCAAAAAAATCGACATTCGCCCATAGGAAAGTGATGAACGCGCCTTCGTATTTGTTATCAAGGGTGGAGCTTATGGTGAAAGCCCCTCCCGTGCCATCCTCCTTGACAGACACCTTCTTGGTCTCTGGTGGTGCAGCTCTGGATTTCTTGCTCTTGCCGGTGGAGCTCTCTGACACGTCCTCGACGGGAGCGCAGCACTTCGGAGAGGTGTGTTTGCCGGAGTGGGTGCGAGAGGTCTTGCCGGTCTTCTTCCCTCCCGGGGCTTCAACGGCAGGAGGAAGTGCCTGGGCGGTAGTTGCTGTGACTGCTTCCTGGTAGAGTTGGTGAGCGCATATCAGCGCATCCTTCTTGTCGGACGGGACGGTGATGACGGTCATCGGCCCAGGCATCTTCAGCGTGTCGTAGGCGTAATGTGACGCCGCCATGAACTTGGTTACTGCCGGGCGGCCAAGGACCCGTTATAGGGCAAGGGGATCTCGGCAACATCGAAGACAATCCTCTCCGTCCTGTAGTTCAACTCTCCTCCAAACGTCACGTGCAGCGTGACCTTACCATTCGACTGACTTCTTCCCGGGTTGATCCCTTGAACGTGCCCATCTCTTCGAAGTCTTATCAGGTATCTGTAGCCTTTTGATCACAACAGGCGAGATCAAGTTCAAACCGGCCCCGCCATCTGCTAGCATCTATGTCACCTTGAGATTGTGTTGGTGAAACCAACAACGGCAGACACCCGACCGCAGTTGTGTGATCAGGGTGGTCCTCAGTGTCAAAGATGATAGGCATGCTGGACCACTTTAGTGGCTTCTGTGCATCGAATGATGGCTCTGCCGCTGTGATCTCACGTGCCCACTGCTTGAGCTGGCGGTGAGAGGTGTGCAGCAAGGCACCACCGTCAACGCACATGGCCTCTGTAGCTTTCTGAAACTCGTGGTCGCCAGACTCGTCGTCCTCATCATGATCATTGTCTTCTTGCTTCTTGTCGCGGCCTCGGGCGGGCCTCTCTTGCTGATTATCCTTGCCGCAGCGGCCTCCTTGGCCGCCACGCTTCTTGCCGGATCCTTCGGCACCGTCCTGACCTTTCTCCTTGTCCTGCGTCTATTACTCAACTTTTTGCTTCTCAGCAAGCAGCTCAACTTGTCGGCAGTTCTGGAGGTCATGCCCTTGGTGCGGTGGATCCTGCAGTACTGCTTGTCCGAGCTTCCTGGCTTGTCAGCAGCCGCCAAGGCCCGGCAAGTGGCGCACCCGACGCAAAAATAGGGGCTCTCTTTTGTACCCCTTTACTTGTGCACGCGCAGTCAGAGGCGCGCCCGCGGCCACACTTAGCGGGGCAGATGATGGAAACCGAGGCCACAAGACAATCGAGGCAACGCCAAGACAGAGACACAAAGAGCAAGAGGGTGAGGCAGACTCCCCCGGCAAGACCCTTGTCGGGGAAGCCTCCGCAGCCCCCGGCAAGAGCCTTGCCGGGGCAACTTGCCCAACGCCAGCAGAGTGCGCCACCCTTGAGCCCCAGGGTTCCAACGCCATCAACCACATTGGGACCAAGGATCGGGAGGCACCTCCATGGTGGCATGCAGATCTTCGAAAAGATCATACGCATGCAAGATAAGATGTGGATCAGACGACGATGATCCTTGGCAAGATCCTCGCCGAGCAAATCCACAAGACCTCCGGCAAGATCCTTGTCGGGGACGACCGCGATGGCACGGCAAGACCCTTGCCGGGGACCCAGCAAGATCCTTGCCGAGGACATTAGCGGGGCCGCGGCCAGGCCCGCACCTGCCAAAACTCCACCACTGTTCCCACACAACTGCCAGCCCAGCTAGCTAGGCGAGCACCTGCGTGGTGACGTGCGGCCTCTAGACCATCTCGGCAAGCACCTACATGGTGGCATGCAGATCTTCATGAAGACACTGCCACCGCACCAGCTCAGCAGCCTTCCAGCCTACATGGCGCTGCATGCCTCGTTCGCCTGGACGCGTGTCGAAGCAAGGTGTGAGGAGGCGACGGACGGGACGGGCCTCGTTCTCGTCCCCAAAAAGCAAGGGGACACCTAAGGAGCGCATTTAATGCATCTTGTACCATAATGACAGGTGATAAGATCAGCTATTGTACACTTTCCACCTCCTGTATGCCACTATGGCGTCCCCTTTTTCCTACAAATGGATGCCCGAGGCATACTGGGGGGGGATTCGGCTCTTTTAGACTACGCACACACAATAGCTAGTTCAAGAACACAAGAACACTCAAATATACACCAAAGCAGGACTAGGATATTACGCATCCTCGCGGCCCGAACCTGGGTAAACGATCTTTGTGCTACCTCCTAGACCTGCTCTTTCCACAACCCCGCGCCCACCGACCGTAGTAGGGATTCCAGTGATCCCATATGTGTCGGCCCCACCGATATCTTTGGCGCGCCAGGTAGGGGGCGCAGTTGTGAAAATCCGGTCTAGCAGCTGGTCTAGCAGTTCTTCATCGCGATGGTTTCCAAGGAAGAAGGCGACCGAACGAGCGGCATCATTTGCAGATGCGGTGAAACGCTCGCGCAGTGACAGGAAAGCTAAGTCACGCAAAACTTTGAGCTATTATTTTTATATAATATTATTCTCCTAGGAGATCTTTCCCTCTGTATGAGAAACCTGCACCCGATGGGGCCCTTCCACTATTGGCAACGCCCTTGTTCTGTTTCCAGTCCGCTCAATAGTTCGAGCGGCTGTGTCGAGAACAGCAGGGTGGCCTTCCGCTATTGGCAACGCTCTCGTTCTGGTCCGAGTCCGCTCAATAGTTCGAGCGGTCGCGCTGAGAACGGTAAGGTGGTTCGCCTAGCAGCAAGCACACCTGGCAGGCTATTGGGGATCAGTCCTCGAGGCGCCATGGCTTGGGTTTATGCCCTGGCAATCCTACCCAATTAATGCAGGGTGGACTGTCGGATATCGGGTTCCGGCAAGACCCTTAAGGTTTGAACTCTGGTGTGCCCGCGAAGATCTTTCCCCTTCCGATCCACATCTGAACGCCTCGCTGAGAATATGAGCTAAACGATGCACAACATGAGGGACACAAGATTTATACTGGTTCGGGCCACCGTTGTGGTGTAATACCCTACTCCAATGTGTGGTGTGGTGGATTGCCTCAGGCGCTGATGATGAACAGTTCAAGGGAAGAACAGCCTCTCGAGAGGTGTTCTTGTGGTGGTGGTCTTGCTT
Source organism: Triticum dicoccoides (assembly GCF_002162155.2). Lineage (NCBI taxonomy): Eukaryota > Viridiplantae > Streptophyta > Magnoliopsida > Poales > Poaceae > Triticum > Triticum dicoccoides. Next base: position 266,341,698 of record NC_041391.1, read on the forward strand.
GAGAAAGATTCGATTGGCTTTGGATGAGATGCCTCTTCTCTGAGATGCCTTCTACTGTGGTGGCTCGCCCTATTTATAGAGGCCCTGGTCCTCTTTCGAAATATTGAGCGGGAAGGGCGCCAACAACGGCCATTTTGAAGGGGAACATCTAGTACAAGTTATCCTGACTAAAGTTGGTCTTCGGCTACCAAAGGCACTGGCGATGACGCTGTCTTGGGCTCCATGGTGACCTCCATCCTGCCGCTCTGCTGGTCTCGGTCTCGTTGTACCGGAATGGTAACCTTTACTTGGTGCCTTGGTACTCCACACTTGTGCTTTCCCCCTTTGCACCAAAGAAGAAACAAGGACACTACACAAGCTGGGGCCCGCCTGGTCTCACGAGGTACCCCTGCCTTGATCTCTCCGCGTCCTAGCAAGCCTGCCTGGTGAGGCCACTCCTGAGGAAGCCTTTTTGTCGTCCGCCCCACGAGGCTTGGCCCCTCGCGAGGGTCTTGAGCTTGAATTGATGAAGATGGGCCATACTGGGCCACCACTTGAGCTACGCCACAGGCCACAAGCAGGCAAGTCTGGGGACCCCCGTTCCCAGAACGCTGACAGTAGCCCCAGGCCCAAGGCACGCTCGGACTTGGCTTAGTAGAGAAGCGAAGGGGGAAGTGTGGAGCGCCGCAGGCCCCAACAACGTGCGGCCTTGGGCGCCGCGTGGCGGTTGATTGGGCTTGGGCGTCTCTGCTTCCCCATGCTGCCTCGGCAACCGCCCGACTTGACAAGTCCCTGCATGCAAAAATGAGTCATGATTACCTGCGATCGTGGAGGCCGACGGTTGGCCTCCTATGCACTATAAGTACGGAGTGGTGTGAGCCATCGCAGTCCATCTCTTCTTGCTCCGCTCCTTCTTCCTCGAACCGCCTCCTTCTTGATGCCAATGGCGCCGTTCCGCCGGTTCTCTGCAGAGGAGAAAGGAAATGCCCCCCGAGAGGGGCCCAACCCGCTCCTGCTGAAGAAGCGGCTGGTCCCCGGCCGCCGTGACGAGGTCGCTCGGCCGGAGACGTCGAGGCCTTGGTACGAGCGGCCACCACCTGGGTTTCCGCTGCCTTTGTACGCCCGGGCTCAGGGCCCTAGGGAAGAAGACGCCAAGCGGCGCCGCCCGCGCCGTCGGCGACGCCGACGAATCACGGCTGTGCGTGTCGTCGCTCCTGGAGTCCATGCCGCAGGCTCCTTAGGATTAGCACCTTTGGTTCCCTGCGAGAAATCAAGGTCATACCCCGTGGGGGCATGTAAAGCGTCTGCTATGTATTTTGTTGATATTATCCTTATCCCGAAGTGGTGCAAGATGCTTGTCCTGTCTCGGCTCGGTTCCCCCTTTCTAACCTCACGAGGGCTTGGTGCTCTACGCTGATAGGTCCCGGTCCCCAGGCAGGCTTCAGCCGAAGCTGGTATGCCAGGTCGCGATGCCGTGGTCAAGGCCAGGAGCTGAGTGGCCTGAGGTCCAATAAGAGCCCCTGAGTTTCGATGCTCAGGAGGTCCCCTTTAGCGCTCAAGCAGCCGCTGCTGGGTGAGACAGGAGGGCAACATCCCTGTCACAGAGCCGCATTAAGTGAGGGTTTGGTGTCGCATCGAATAGCCGTTCCAAGAGCGTGACTTATCTCGAGAGCTCGGAGCCGTTCCTTAGCGAGGTGCCGGACCTGCGTGTCGGCATCTGGGATGTCTACTGGGTCAGGCCCTCGTGAGCTTCTCCTCTCTTCTCCGCACTCTCCTTCGTGCTCTACGTCCTCAGGTCCCGGCCCTCGAGCGAGCTCAGCCGCCGCTGGTATGACAGGTCGTGATGCCGTGGACAAGGCCAGGGGGTGAGGGCTGGAGAGCCATTAAGAGCCCCTGAGTCGCGATGCTGAGGCGCCCCCTTTTTAATGTGTAAGTGGTTCGCACGGGTGAGAGAGAGAGAGAGCTCGCGAAGGCCTCCCCCCATGTTATTCCTTAGAAGGACCCTGTAAACCAACACGAGGAAAATAGGGACTGCCATTATGATTGCCAGCCAGCCATTGGTTGCTCCGAGGGAGTGATGAGGGCAGTGAGGGCCTGGTGAGATAGCGCCATGCTGGCTGCCGCGGCCAGAGCTCGACCACTCAGATTTGTCGACGTTGCAGGGACAGACCCATGCACAAGCGCCGTGCCAGAGCGAGCGGCTCCAAACGTAGGTGTCAATCGAGCAGGAGATTATCATAGGCAGGTTAGGTGCAAAGAGCAAATTAGCTTAAATAGATATAGGAAAGACTCATGCCACTGGGTCAGGCCCGAGAGGCTTGGGGATGATGCAGCCGAGGGGCGCCCCCAACAAGGTAAGCTAAAGACATAAGCAAAATGGATACATGCCACGGGGGCGGACGCACGTGACCTAGGAATGATGCAGCCCTGAGGGCGCTCCCAGCTGAAATGAAACTCAAAAGATGTCACCTGATATCATTGCAGAGCGAGTGTCGGAGTAGCTGACGACGCGAGGTGAAGAAGCCAATCCTCATGAGCCTTCGGAGCCCTGAGCCTCGAGAGGCTCTGGAGGTCCGGGCGGCTCGGCAAGGTCCATCTCCATCTCCTCCAGGAACGCGCGGTGCCTAGCCACCTGAGCCTCCAGAATGCTCCTCATTAGGCACTGGCGAGCAGCAGCCGTGATCGGCAGGCCGAAAGGCACGTGAACGTAGCTGTGAGGTGGACCCTCGTGACGTCCCACGCGCGAAGGCTAGAAGCACTCCTGAGATGCAACTCGATTGAGCCCTGGGTAGTCGATGTAGACGTGTAGCCCGCCATCCTCTCCTGGATGGGGAGCTACGCCGGGTAGGCGGCGGCTGCCGCGCATGACTCTCGACTCTTGCAGCTCCTGAGTGACCTAGGTGATGAACTCCTGAGGGTTGGGTTGAAGGAAATATGCCCTAGAGGCAATAATAAAGTTATTATTTATTTCCTCATATCATGATAAATGTTTATTATTCATGCTAGAATTGTATTAACTGGTGATGAAGTCATGTACCTAGGGTAGGGTCACGGACCTGTCCAAGATACCCTCCCCAAGGACATCTTTAGAAGAAACCGTCTTCCAGTCGACCTAGAGGGATTCCACTCGACAGACTTGAAGACACTCGACCATGAAGACACTCGACCATGAAGACTCACTCGACCACTCTGTATCCAAACGGTCTGTAATTCAGTAGTCTTTATGGTCATGATGACACTTTATGTAAGGCGTTACCAGTAACACCAGGCCTTAATGTACTTTAAACCCTCCACTACGTGGGCTGGATGGGGTCTTGGAATCCTCTATATAAGCCGCCCCCCTCCACTAGCAGAAGGGTTCGCACCTCTGTAACTCATACACATATAATCCAGTCGACCGCCTCCGGGCTCCGAGACGTAGGGCTGTTACTTCTTCTGAGAAGGGCTTGAACTTGTAAATCAATTGCGTATACAACTACTCCATAGCTAGGATCTTGCCTCTCCATACCTACCCCCTATTCTACTGTCAGTCTTAGTACCACGACAGTTGGCGCCCACCGTGGGGCAGGTGTCTTAGCGACTTATTGGAGAAGTTGCAATTGTTCCGATTGCCTTCATCATGGTTTCTGGCGGAGTTCTGGTTGAGGGCCGCGAGATCCATCTCGGCGCGCTCACGTTCATCGCCGACGACTCCTCTTGGCTCCAGGAGGCTCCACTCGACATCGACGCGCTTCCCGTCCGCGGGGCAACACACTTTCGTGCATGTGTACGCGGTGTCCTGCTGCGGCAACCGTCGGCCCCGTATCGGTCGACTCCTGCGTCGTCCTCCCTCCCTGTCTCCCGCCAGCGCAAGCGTTCTGGTCGGTCGAGGCTTCAGCGGTGGCTGAGGCACGCAGTGGCCCGACAATCGGCCACCACCCAAGTCGCGGCGATCGAGCCCGACGAATCTCTCTACGGCCTGTTCGATCTGTTGACTGGCTCCGTAGACACTGCATCCGAATGCGACAGCAGTGATCCAGTGGCGGAGGTCTTGATGGTCAATGGGCCTTGTAGTCCTCCCGGCTTCCCTCGCACCGACGGAGCGGACGGCGGAGGCGACCCCGCTCAAGTCCACGAGGAGTATCAACCCGAGCCACTCACTTCTCTGCAAAGAGAAGAGCTTCACCGCCGGAATATGGATGCTCTGCATACTCCCTTCGTAAGAGAAACCCCTGAGGCTCGTGCCTTGGAGGATGCACGTTTAGCCAACTTGGCTGAGCGCACTCGACTGGAGAACCTCCAGCAAGCACTCGACGAGCGCACGTGGCAACGAGTTCTAGACTCCAGTCGACGTCAACTCTTTCCGCCGCCGACTCAGGTATACCGAACCCCAATTCAGAATCTAGCAGCTGCAGCCCGTATAGCAGAGTCGATTCAGCCCTCTCAATCAGAGGCTGGCAGAGGCTTGATGCAGATTAGGGATTTGCTCCGGGCAGCAGGAGATCAGAATTCAGCTGTATAATAGTCACGCAATAGGATTCACAGTCGATCTATCGCTGCGAATACTATTCTGTCGGCTCATAGCCCAAGATCGCCTCCGCGGCGTGAGGGACATGGGGGTCGATGTGATCCATATGATGACCGATTCGATCACAATGATCGGTGTCGAGTGCCCACTCCTCCCCCAAGAGGTGGGTCTTACGCCCCTCGGCAACAAGATGACAGACACCAGCACAGTGTTGGTCGAAGAACTCCGGTCGATCCCAGGGAACCAGGCTTTGATGCGAGATCCATTATGGTGCAAGGTCTGGTCGACCGGAACAGAGCTCACCGAGAAGGCCATGACAGAGACGCGCCCACCAGTAGCAGGGTTCATGTTTCAGGACCAGAGTGTTTTAGCAGAGCCATCAGGGCCGCAGTGATCCCTCTGAACTTCAGGTTGGCGACTGGGTGAGTAAGTTCACCGGTGAGTCCAAGCCCGATACTTGGCTTGAGGACTACCGAGTGGCTGTTCAGATTGGCGGTGGCAATGATGAAGTGGCCATGAAACACCTACCGCTCATGCTGGAGGGCTCGGCCAGAGCCTAGCTGAATCAATTGGCGCCTAGCAGCATTTACACTTGGGAGGATCTTGCCCGAGTGTTTGTCAGGACATTTGAAGGAACTTGCAAGCGACCAGCAGGTTTGACTGAGCTGCAAGTTTGCGTGCAAAAGTCGAATGAGACCTTGAGAGATTACATCCAGAGGTGGATCACGTTGCATCATACAATGGAGAATGTATCTGATCACCAAGCAGTATGTGCCTTCAAGGAAGGTGTTAAGAATAGAGAGTTGAGTTTGAAGTTTGGTCAGACCGGAGACATGACCCTGAGTCGAATGATGGAGATTGCCACCAAATATGCCAATTGTGAAGAAGAGGATCGACTTTGGAGTGGCAAGTACAAGCCGAGCCAGTCGGAAAAAGGAAACTCCAGTCGGAAGCAGAAGCGGAAAGCCGAACCCGCTGCTCCTGGAGAAGCCTTGGCCGTGACTCAGGGCAAGTTTAAAGGGAAACCAAAGGATCCTGGAACCCCAAGAAGGTGAAAGACAAGGAAGGAAACTACGTGATGGATTTGCCATGCCACATCCACACGAAGAAAGATGAGGAGGGTAACTTCATTTACCCAAAACATACCACTCGCCAGTGCCGGCTCTTAATCCAGCAGTTTCAAGGAAAACAGCCCAAGGATAAGGAGAAGGAGTCGGACAAGGCTGAGGACAAAGAGGGCAGTGATGAAGAATACCCCCATGTCAATTCCACTCAGATGATTTTTGCTGATGTTGAGAGCAAAAGTCGACTGAAAGTTATCAACCGTGAGGTGAATATGGTTGCTCCGGCAACGCCAAGTTATCTGAAATGGTCTCAGACCGCCATCACATTCAACCAGTCCGATCATCCGACGCACATAGCCACCCCTGGGAAGCAAGCTTTGGTGGTCGACCCCGTCGTCGAAGGCACTCGACTGACTAAGATACTGATGGATGGTGGCAGTGGATTGAACATATTGTATGCGGAAACGCTAAAGGGAATGGGCATTCCGATGTCCAGACTCAGTTCTAGCAACATGAGTTTCCATGGAGTCATTCCTGGGAAGTAGGCTGAGTCGCTCGGCCAAATAGCTCTCGATGTGGTTTTCGGCGATTCGAAGCATTTCCGCAAAGAAAGGTTAACATTTGAAGTTGTGGATTTCCAGAGTGCTTATCACGCCATTTTAGGCAGGCCAGCCTACGCACGATTCATGGCTCGACCATGTTACGTGTACCTCAAATTGAATATGCCTGGTCCCAAAGGGGTCATCACCATCACTGGCAATCGGAAAAAGGCAGAAGAGTGCTTTCAGAAAGGCTCAAAGATCGCCGATGTTCAGATGGCAGTGGTAGAGCTACAGGAATACCAAAAAACCGCAGATCCAAGTGATTTGTTGTGAGCCAAGAAGCCTGCTACCGAATCAGCGTTTCAGTCGTCTGGTCAGACCAAGCCGATTCACATCCACCTGACCGACCCCAATGCTGCTCCGACTCATATCTGAACAACACTTGACTCCAAATAGGAAGAAGCGCTCATCCAGTTCCTCCGAGAGAACTGGGACATCTTCGCATGGAAGCCTGCTGACATGACGGGTGTTCCCAGGGGGCTGGCTGAGCACCGCCTATGAGTCGACCCAAAGGTTAAACCTGTGAAGGAACATCTTCGACGGTCTGCCGTCCAGAAGAGAAAGGCCATTGGCGAAGAGGTGGCTCGGCTCCTGGCAGCAGAGTTTATCTGAGAGATTGACCACTCTGAGTGGCTCGCCAATGTTGTCATGGTCCCCAAGAAGGACAATTCACTTCGCATGTGCATTGATTTCAAACATATCAATCGGGCCTTCCCAAAAGATCATTTTCCTCTCCCTCGCATCGACCAAATTGTCGATTCGACTGCGGGATGTGAGAGATTATCTTTTTTAGACGCCTATTCCGGGTACCATCAGATTCGTCTATACGGACCTGATGAGATCAAAACAGCTTTCATCACTCCATTCGTGTGCTTCTACTATGTCACCATGCCGTTCGGCCTCAAGAATGCCGGAGCCACGTTCATGAGGATGATCCAGAAGTGTTTACTCACTCAAATCAGTCGGAATGTGGAAGCGTACATGGATGATATTGTGGTCAAGTCACGGAAAGGTTCCGACCTGTTGACTGACCTCGCTGAAACATTTGCCAATCTCAGGAGGTATGATATCAAGCTCAATCCATCAAAGTGCACATTCGGAGTTCCTAGTGGAAAGTTACTCAGTTTTCTCGTTTTCGAACGAGGAATCGACGCTAACCCAGAAAAAGTTGGCACTATACTCCGAATGAAACACCCGGTGCGTGTGCACGATGTCCAGAAGCTTATTGGATGCTTGGCCGCGTTAAGTCGATTCATCTCTCACCTCGGTGAAAAGGCATTGCCTCTTTACCGACTGATGAAGAAGTCAGACAAGTTCGAGTGGACTCCAGAGGCTGATGCAACATTTGCCAAGCTAAAAGCTCTGCTCTCCACCCAGCCGGTGCTTGCCGCTCCAATCAGCAAAGAGCCTCTGTTGCTTTACATTACAGCCACAGGACAAGTCGTCAGTACAGTACTTACGGTCGAGCGGGAAGAAGGGAAAGCCTTCAAAGTTCAGCGCCCAGTATATTATCTTTCCGAAGTGTTGACCCCATCAAAGCAAAGATACCCTCATTAGCACGAACAAGGTTGCTCATTATTTCTCTGATCATTCCATTACAGTCGTCAGCGACGCCCCATTGTCAGAGATTCTGCACAACAGAGATGCAACAGGTCGAGTGGAGAAATGGGCGATTGAACTCCTTCCCCTTGATATCATGTTTGAGGCAAAGAAAGCCATTAAGTCCCAGCAGTAGCAGATTTCATCGCCGAGTGGATCGAACAACAACAGCCGACTCAAGTTCACTCGGAGCACTGGACCATGTTCTTTTATGGTTCTATGATGTTGAATGGTTCCGGTGCTGGGGTATTATTGGTTTCCCCCTGAGGAGATAAGCTCAGATATGTGCTCCAGATTCACTTTGATTCCTCCAACAATGGAGCAGAATACGAGGCGGTTCTGTATGGGTTATGCATGTCCATTTCACTCGGCGTCTGTCGCCTTATGGTTTATGGCGACTCAGATTTGGTGGTCAATTAGGTGATGAAGGAGTGGGACGTTCGAAGCCCAGCCATGACTAGATACTGCAATGCAGTGAGAAAGCTTGAAATTTTTTTGAAGGGTTGGAGCTCCATCATATACCCCAACTGAAGAATCAAGCGGCTGATGATTTGGCGAAGATAGGTTCCAAGAGAGAAGCCATTCCCAATGATGTGTTCTTGGAGCATATCCATACTCCATCAGTTAAAGAAGATCCTTTTACCGAAGAAGCTCCGCAGCCTAAAAGTTTCACAGATCCGACTGAAGTCGAAGTTCCAGCAGTGGTCGACCTGATCATGGAAGCGTTAGTGATCACTCCCAATTGGACAGTGCGGTACATCGCGTATATCTTGAGGAAAGAACTCCCAGAAGATGAGGAAGAGGCTCGACAGATCGTCTGCCGATCTAAGGCCTGATCATGGAGGATTTAGTGATCACTCCCGATTGGACAGTTCCATATATCGCGTATATCCTAAGAAAAGAGCTCCCAGAGGACGAGGAAGAGGCTCGACAGATCGTTCGCCGATCCAAAGCCTTTACTGTGATCAAGGAGCAGCTATACAGAGAGAGCGCGACTGGAGTTGGTCAGAAATGCATAACGCCAGAAGAAGGTTGGATAATCCTCGATGATATCCACTCGGGGACCTGTGGCCATCATGCGTCCTCTCGGACCATTGTGGCTAAAGCATACCGAGCGGGATTTTACTGGCCAAGAGCGAATGAAATGGCAAAGGATATAGTTGACAAGTGTGAAGGATGTCAATTTTACTCCAATATGTCACATAAGCCCGCCTCAGCCTTGAAGACCATTCCACTCGTCTGGCCTTTCGCTGTATGGGGATTGGATATGATTGGCCACTGAGAACATGCAGAAGCGGCTTCACCCATGTGCTGGTAGCAGTCGACAAGTTCACCAAGTGGATCGAGGCTAAACCCATCAAGAATCTTGATGCCGGCACTGCTGTCAGCTTCATCAGGGAGTTGATATTCAGATATGGAGTTCCACACAGCATCATCACAGACAATGGGTCAAACTTCGATTTTGAGGAATTCAGAGCCTTCTGCACATCTCAGGGTACACGAGTCGACTACGCTTTGGTCGCTCACCCCCAGTCGAATGGACAGGTAGAACGAGCAAATGGCTTAATTCTCAAAGGGTTGAAACCCCGATTGATGCGCGATCTCAAGCACACGGCTAGTGCATGGGTCGACGAACTTCCGTCGGTTCTTTGGGGATTAAGGACCACGCCTAACCGGTCGACTGGGAGAACTCCGTTCTTCTTGGTCTACGGAGCGGAAGCAGTCTTGCCGAGTGACCTGCTTCACAAAGCGCCCCGAGTCGAACTCTACACCGAAGCTGAAGCTGAGCAAGCCCGGCAGGACGCAGTCGACCTTCTAGAAGAAGAAAGAGAGATGGCCTTGATCCGATCGACCATTTATCTGCAGGACTTGTGTTGCTTCCATGCCAAAAACATGAAGAGCCGAGCTTTCCAGGAGGGAGATTTGGTTCTCCGAGTGGATCAGCAGAAGCCACACAAGCTCGCTCCTGCTTGGGAAGGTCCCTTCATCGTCACCAAGGTTCTCCACAATGGAGCATATCGCCTTTACAATGTCGAGCACCAGATTGACGAGCCCCGAGCGTGGAATGCGGAGCTACTCTACCCCTTTTATAATTAAGTATTCACTCGGATGAGTTGTAATAAAAGTACTTCTGTAGTTTATTTATCAAAGACAAGAGCTTTATAATTTTCCCAGTGATTGTTGTTACTTTTGTCCACATAAAGCAGTTCCCCAGTGGGCGGCTTAGCTGTGAATCCGTTTCGCCTAAGTCTGTAAAAAAATCCTTGCCGAGTGGTGAGCCAGCCTCCCACTCGGGGGCTTAGCTGTGAATCCGTTTCGCCTAAGTTTAAACAAAATCCTACCGAGTGGTAAGCTAGCCTTCCACTCGGAGGCTTAGCTGCAGTCCAAGTACTCGCCTAAGGTAAACTAAATCCTACCAAGTGGTAAGCCAGCCTTCCACTCAGAGGCTTAGCTGCAGTACAAGTACTCGCCTAAGTTTAAACAAAATCCTACCGAGTGGTAAGCCAGCCTTCCACTCGGAGGCTTAGTTGCAGTCCAAGTACTCGCCTAAGTTAAAAAAAATCCTACCGAGTGGTAAGCCAGCCTTCCACTCGGAGGCTTAGCTGCAGTACAAATACTCGCCTAAGTTTAAACAAAATCCTGCCGAGTGGTGAGCCAGCCTCCCACTCGGGGGATTAGCTGCAGCATAGCACTCGCCTAAGTACAAATACAACATGCGCTCCGCAAGGAGGACGAGGTGCAGGTCGACTACTAACCTCTCCTTTCGAGCTACGCCACAAATACAACGTGCGCTCCGCAAGGAGGACGAGGTGCAGGTCGACTGCTACCCTCTCCTTCCGAGCTACGCCACAAATACAACGTGCGCTCCGCAAGGAGGACGAGGTGCAGGTCGACTGCTACCCTCTCCTTCCGAGCTACGCCACAAATACAACGTACGCTCCACAAGGAGGACGAGGTGCAGGTCGACCGCTACCCTCTCCTTCCGAGCTACGCCACAAACACAACGTGCGACCCAAAAGAAGGACGAGGTGTAGGTAGGCTGTTACCTTCTTCTTCATCGGTACGCCACAGAAATCTTACGGAGTGGAGAGCAGATCTCCCACTCGGGGGATTAGATGCAGCCCAGTGCTCGCCTAAGTTTTTGAAAATCCTACCGACTGGAGAGCAGACCTCCCACTTGGGGGCTTAGCTGCAGCCCAGTGCTCGCCTAAGTTTTTGAAAATCCTACTGAGTGGAGAGCAGACCTCCCACTCGAGGGCTTAGCTGCAGCCCAGTGCTCGCCTAAGTTTTTGAAAATCCTACCGAGTGGAGAGCAGACCTCCCACTCGGGGGCTTAGCTGCAGCCCAGTGCTCGCATAAGTTTTTGAAAATCCTACCGAGTGGAGAGCAGAGCTCCCACTCGGGGGCTTAGTTGCAGCCTACTGCTCGGCTAAGTTTTTGAAAATCCTACCGAGTGGAGAGCGGACCTCCCACTTGGGGGCTTAGCTGCAGCCCAGTGCTCGCCTATGTTTTTGAATATCCTACCGAGTGGAGAGCAGACCTCCCACTCGGGGGCTTAGCTATGGCCCAGTGCCAGCCTAAGAGTGACGAAGTATAAGTCGATTGCAATATGTGATTCATCCTTACCTGCAAAAGATCAAGCGAAGAACAAAGTTTGTTCAAAGGCAAATGTAAACATATTCAATGGCAAATCCAAGTTTGGATAGCGTCCTACGGAACCAGAAGTGCTCAGGCACCAAGCCTGTTAAAGTTTATCGGTTACAAGAAGCACTCGGCATACCGAGGCAAATTTAAGGTATCAAGCATAGAAGTTTTTTACCCCTCCCACGGAGGGCTGGAAGGCGCAACGAACTCATCCAGGTCGATTCCATCTACGATCCGAGTGGTAGCAGCGATGAAGGTCTCCATGAAGGATCGGAAGTCATGCTTCTTGGTATTGGCCACCTTGAGAGCTGCCAGCTTGTCCTCTCGTGCATCCTTGCAGTGCACATGGACTAGGGATACAGCAACGTCGGCACCGCACCTGGCAGAAGACTTCTTCCATTCTTGCACTCGACTTGGAACTTCATTCAGTCGAGTCATCAGAGACTCAAGGTCGTTCTGAAGTGTTTCTCTAGGCCAGAGTACCGTGTCGATGCGCGACGGTGCAACCTTTAACCTTGCAAGATAGTCGACCACGGCAGCAACGCGAGACTCGAGTCGGAGCACGTTCATCGCGGCTTCATCCTTCACAGGAGAGTTTATGGGATCCAAGCCAGTCTCCTCTTCAAAGTTTTGGCAGAATTCTGAGGATACGATCCAAGGATAAGCTAACATTTCTACAATAAGTCAGTGTTTACCAGTCGAATATAAGAAGTTACCTTCGAGCATGATGAACAACTTCTTGGCAAGCCCCCCCCCAGATAAACCTCTAAGTCATTCTTCTTTCCTGCCAGCTCACTAGCCTTATCACTCAAGGCCAACTTATCATTTTTCAGTCGACTGGCATACTTGTTGGCCGTGTCAAGATCAGCTTTCAGACTGGTATTCTCCTCTTCAAGTTTGATTATTGGCCAACTTTTCTTCTGCGAGTTTGGTCTTCTCCGAAGCTGCTTTCTACGCCTCAGCGACTTCAAGATCCTTCTTCTTCAGAGAATCCCTCAGTTTATCTGCAAAATCACGGTGAGATCAAGCTCGGAAATGAACAAGGAACAAAGGCAGTCGTCGAGGTTCTCACCAAACATACCTTTTGCCTCCTCCTTTGCCTTCGTGAAGTTCTCCTGGACAAGCTTCAGATCAAGTTCGAGCTGGATATGCTTGTTCTCCACTTCAGTATAACGAGCTGCAAGCTCGCAAGATTTCTGCGAAGGATCAATCGACAAACGTCAAAAATAGGTCACTTCCGAGTGACTAAGAGAAAAATCGTAGTATTTCTAAGACTATAGCCGAATCAAAATATTGAACTGTAGTCTCGGGGACTACACCCAGTGGGTGCACTCAGCGTGCCCCCACTGGTTCTATCAGCTAGAGTCGATCAGTCGACCAAAAAAGGCAGAAAGGTTAACCACCAACAGTTAGTCACAGTTTCAAAAAAAGTGTTCTTCAGACCGTAGTAGACTGCCAGCAGTCGACCACAGTCTCGGGGACTACACCCAGTGGGTGCACTCAGCGTGCCCCCATCGGTTTATGATTCCAATCGACCAGATCGAGTAAAACAAGCAATGAGAAAAAGTTCAAGGCATTAAGACTATGGTCGATTGCCAGCAGTCCACCATAGCCTTGGGGACTACACCCAGTGGGTGCACTCAGCGTGCCCCCACCAATCCAGATATTCAACTGACACGCTCAGTGGGTGTACGACGGATACTAAGATTTTCAAAAAGAAAAGTTTTCAGGTATCATATCCTAACAGAACAGGCGGTGATCGACTAACCTAAACATTGCTCTGAAGGGCTGAACTGGCGTCATAAGACGCTTGACTGGTGTCTCAGATCGCCTTCACTTGCTCCATCATAACCCCCGCCTGGCGTATGGCTTCTTTAGCAGCACTTGCTTGGTCTTCTGGGACGTTGTGGGTAGAGAAAAGTCAAGGCTGATCAGCACTCGACGATGAAGGGTGAGCACTCGTCAGCGGCACCGCAAAGGATACGGTAGTCCGAGTGACGTTGTCCCCCTCCGCAACCAACGTCTCAGGTGCTGGTACAACCTGAGCTGTCTTGCCAACGGACGCTCTCCTATTCCTCCTCTGCCTCAGTGGTTCCTCGTCATCATCATCAGGAAGATCAATGACGATATTAGGTGGAGCTGCAGAAGAGATTCAAAGTTAAAAATGAAGATCATGTCGACTGAAAATGAAACTACAAAGGTCATACCAGGGTTGGAAGTGACAGCATCCTCCATATCTTGATCTTCAAGTTTGGTCGAGGTCTCAGAAGTCGCAGCACTGCAGTTCTAGAAATCAATCGGTCAGCAAACAAATCGACCAAGAGTAAATTCATGAGAAACAAGAAGACACAAGTTACGTCATTACCCAGAAATAGTGGGAATCACCATCTTCATCTTCGGCAAGGCCTCCGTCGGTTTTGAAGGCGCCACTCGAGATTGCTTCGGCGCTTTCTCAGTCGGCGCCGGAGTGGTCGTCCAAGGATGTTTGGTCGACTGCACAATAGGCACGGCCCCCTTGCCGCGCTCGACTGCAGGGTCATGGGCAAGCTTGGATCTTCTTTCAGAACGGGGAGGCGGGACTTCCTCCTCCTCTTCCTCCTCCTCTTCCTCATCGGAATCACCATCTTCATCATCCTCATCGCCATCCGATTCCCACTCCTCTTAACTTTCACCTCCACTTCCTTCCTCCTCCTCGGTCTGTGCTTGCGCCCCGTTGGGCATCGAATATAACTCAGTAGTAGCCTGAAAGACAACAAACAAGACAAAAGTCAATCAACTGATCTGCAGTAAAACAGAATGGACGAAACATGATTACAGTCGGAGATAAGTGGTCATACCTTGTCTGCTTCATAAGACTGGTCGAGTGGTGGGATCCTCCTGGCCCCACGAGGGTTATCTTTGTTCCCTGTGATGGCAGTCATCCACCTCTCCAGGGTGGCATCGTCGACCTCCTCTGGATGGACCCGAGTGGTGTCTTCGGTACCAGAATACAACCACATCGGGTGACCTCGGTATTGGAGTGGCTGGATGCGCTGTCGAAGGAAAACCTGCAGAAGATCCATGCCAGTGACCCCGTCGCGAATGAGCTAGACTACGCGCTCCATCAACATTTTTACCAGAGCCTTCTCCTTCGGAAGTACTTTCAGAGAAGACGGCTTGTTCGCTCGACTCATGGAGAAGGGAGGGAGCCCAGTCGACTGCCCTAGAGTCGACTGGTCTTGGCAGTAGAACCAGGTCGACTGCCACCCTTTAACTGACTTGGGAAGGGTCATGGCTGGGAAAGCACTCTTACTCCTCATCTGGACCCCAAGACCCCAACACATCTGGATTACATGGGTTCTCTCGTCTTTTGGATTAGCCGTTTTCGCCGTCTGAGAGCGACAAGTGAATATGTGTTTGAAAAGACCCTAGTGCGGCCGACAACCCAAAAAGTTTTCGCACAAAGACATCAAAGCGGAGAGATAGACAATGGAGTTGGGTGTGAAGTGGTGGAGTTGTGCCCCAAAGAAGTTCAGAAACCCCCGAAAGAAAAGATGCGGCGGCAGAGAAAACCCACGGTCGACATGGGTGGCTAAGAGGACACACTCACCCTCCTGAGGCTGAGGCTGCCACTCCGTCCCCAGAAGCCTAGCCGCCCCGTGCTCAATCAACCCTTCGTTGGCCAGATCGTCGAGATCCTTCTGGGTGATGGTCGAGCGGATCCAATCCCCCTGGATCCAACCTTGCGGCAGGCGGGACCGCGACGAGGATCCAGCCCAACTGGTCGCTCTCCCCTTCGCCTTCGCCGTTGCCTTCTTCGCCCGCTCCCAAGCCGCCATCTTCTGCTTCACCATTGTTGCCGGCGAGGCTGGTACGGAGCAGCGGCGCTGAACAGGTAGCAAGCGTAGCAGATGAATCTGAAGATGAGGGAGGGGAAAATGAGGGACCACTGTTCGAAAAACCTCCGCCCGGTGCCTTATATGGAATCTCTTCCGAGTGGCTGACTGGTAGGCCCAGGCAATCCTGTCAAATCCCGAAACAGAAGCGCAAGCGATACGTGGCGAAAAAGGCGGCACAGAAATCGAGGCGTCTCTGCCTTATCCCATCTGAGTACCGCGGCCTTCCCCGCTTCGCGCGTTTTCCGAAATTTGGATCCCACTAAATCCGCTAACAGAAGAGCAATTTGTCAGACGGAAGATCTCCTGCGATCCGTCGCTCGGAAATCTCCAAGTTCACAAAGTTCACTCGACATATATGAAGAATGGATCAAGGCGACTGAAAGAGAAGTTGACACCCTCGCTAGAAAGCCACTGGTCCGGAGTAAGACACATTCACATCACCAGAAAACAGGTCGGAAAGATTATCAACTCCTTCTTCACTCAAACCTCGATCCATTCGGTGGCTAATGATGAAGTCATGTACCTAGGGTAGGGTCACAGACCTGTCCAAGATACCCTCCCCAAGGACATCTTTAGAAGAAAAAGTCTTCCAGTCGACCTAGAGGGATTCCACTCGACAGACTTGAAGACACTCGACCATGAAGACTCACTCGACCACTCTGTATCCAAATGGTCTGTAATTAAGTAGTCATTATGGTCATGATGACACTTTATGTAAGGCGTTACCAGTAACGCCAGGCCTTAATGTACTTTAAACCCTCCGCTACGTGGGATGGCTGGGATCTTGGCATCCTCTATATAAGCCGCCCCCCTCCACTGGCAGAAGGGTTCGAACCTCTGTAACTCATACGCATATAATCCAGTCGACCGCCTCCGGGCTCCGAGACGTAGGGCTGTTACTTCCTCTGAGAAGGGCTTGAACTCGTAAATCACTTGCGTATACAACTACTCCATAGCTAGGATCTTGCCTCTCCATACCTACCCCTTATTCTACTATCAGTCTTAGTACCACCACAACCGGAAACATGATACATGTGTGAATACATAGACAAACTTAATGTCACTAGTATGCCTCTACTTGACTAGCTCATTAATCAAAGATGGTTATGTTTCCTAGCCATAGACATGTGTTGTCATTTGATTAATGGGATCACATCATTAGGAGAATCATGTGATTGGCTGACACATCCCTAGCTTCTGGTAATGCACTAGGCTAGACCTCTTGCTGCATCATGTTTAAATTCAAATGAAATTTGAATTGAGGAATTTTCAAAGCCTCAGAAACCTCTAAAAATAACCAACAATTAAATCTTCTCAAATGTGTCCAAGAAAATGTTCCTGATATCCTCTGGAAATATTGGCAAGAGGTAAAATCCAAACCAATATTTTTGGTGTCTCAGAAACATTTAATTTGGGCATTTGAATTAAATCAATAATTATTTGAATTGGATTTATATCTACTATTAAATAAATATAGGTCCAATAATTCTGAAATATTTTGTGGAGCATTGTTTTAATTCTTTTAGCTCCTAAAAATATTGTCAGAAGCAAAATAAATTGAATTGGTTTCAAAACCAAATTCAAAACAAACCTGCAAAATAGAAAACTGAAATAATTAGAAAAAAAAATAAAAAGAACAGAGCCTACCTGGCCTCACCCGTGCAGCCACCAGCCGGCCCAGCTCCCCCACCAGCGCGGCCCAGCCCACCTTCCCCCCCTTGTCCTCTTCTTCCTCTGCCAGAAGGCAGAGGCGAGGCGTGGCGCGCGCCCGAAGAGCGCCGGCCACCTCCTGCTTCGCGCTGGAGGCCTCCCCCTTCGAGCCTATCCATGCGTGGAGACGCCACGCAGCCGCCCGGAGCCGTCCAGCCCTCCCTCTCTTCCCCTGGACCCCGTTCCCTCCTCTGCTTCCCTCCCGCGCACACCACCGAGCGGAGCTCGCCGCCATCGTCGCCGTACCCATGGCCACCGGCCACCCCTAGCCTCACCGACGCCCCAGGAAGCTCCGCGGGTCCTCCCTCTACCTCCTCAACGAGCCACGAGGCCCCGGACGTGCCGCATCGCCGCCATCGACGTCGTCTTCTACCTCGGACCCGCCGGCCGTCTTCGTCAAATTCGTCGGCTCCGGTGCCTCCCCGAGCTCGCCGAGGCCACCACTGCACCCGCTGTGAGCCCCTGTGCTGATTCCCCCTCTTCCCGTGCCCCACCTCCCTCTCTAGCTAGCCCCACCACTTTGCCCGAGAATCTCTCGCCGCCGGCCATGGCGTGGCCGTGGCCACAGCCACCCCAGCTCGTATCCGAGGCCACTGTCGTGCTCACCGTGATCTCAGGAGTCCGTAGCACGCCCCAGCTCCTCCTGCCGTGCTCCCTAACCCCGACCCCGAGATTGCCCGAACTCCGGCAGCCGCAAAAGAGGTCGCCGCCGGCAGCTCCGGCCACCCCAGCCTCCGCCACCGCCACCGTTGGATGCGCCACTCCACCCTCTCCCCGTAGCTGCTTCCTGCGCGCCAAAAGAGCCCCTGTAGTTGGTTTCCGACGCGCACCACCGCGTCTGGCCTCGCCGGCGTCAAGCCGCCGGTGGGTCTGACCACGTTGACCACGGCGGGACCCCCCCCTCTCTGGGTCGATGACAGGTGGGGCCAGCCCCCCCTGTTAATTAGTTTAACTATTTTATCTTAACTACCCCCTCTGCTGACACTGACAGGTGGGCCCCCGCCATCAGGTGATTAGCTTAAGCTAATCACCACCTAATCTAACCCCAGAGCCACTGACATGTGGGCCCTAGTGCCCTAATCTTTAATTAAATTAAACTAACCCCCCTGTCTAACCTGTGTCACTGACGTGTGGCCCCCACACGTCAGGTTTGACCCTGACCGACCCCTGTTGACTTGCTGACGTCATGCCAACGTCATGCTGACGCAATATTCATTTACTGGAATTTAGTTAATTTATAAATAATCAGGAAATTCCAGAAAATAGTTAAAACTTCAATAAATCATAGAAAATTAACCGTAACTCCAAATTAAATGTTTTATATATGAAAAATTATCAGAAAAATTCAAGGAATCCATCTGTACCATTTTCATGCATGTTAGAACAACTTATAGCTGCTGTTTAGCACAAATCAATTAAATGGCATTTGAATAATCACATATGGAGTTTGAATTTGAATTTTATATTCAAACCAACTTCATTTAATCTGTTGCTAGTTGCATTAGCTCAAAACACATTCATATTGCCATGTCATGAGCATGCATCATATTGTGCATTGCATTGATTGTATTTCTTCCTTGTTGCCGGTATTTGTCCCCTCTCGATAGACGTGATACCGATGATGTGATCGTTGACACTGATGAAGACTCAATGTTATCTTTAGAAGTGCCAGGCAAGCAAAACCCCCTTGTTCATTCCGATACAATCCTACTCTCTCGCTCCTGCTCTCTTTACTGCATTAGGACAACACCGATTCATCTGTTACTTGCTGCGGTAGCTGAACCCCTTTATCCTTTGCATGACCTGTCATTGCCACAGTAAATAGATGAAACTCACTAGCATGAGTAGGAGTTGTTTGAGCCCTGCTGTGCCTACTCATTCATGCTTGTTTGTTATGCCTGCTACTGCTTAGAGTTGAGTCAGGTCTGATTCATCGGGGATGAATCAGAGGCGTGTGAACATGTCCTACTGTGTGTGAGCTAAGTGTGTGAACACGATTTGGTAAAGGTAGCGGTGAGAGGCCATGTAGGAGTACATGGTGGGTTGTCTCATTGCAGCCGTCCTCAGGAACTGAGTTCTGTGTTTGTGATCCATGATTCAGCTACTACCACGCATTGGGCCCGAAACCAATGGACCCTCTCGGCTTCTTGATCACCCTTGTCCTCTGTCCAGGAGTTGCAAGTAGTTTCTGGTGTTCTTAGTATGCTGGAGGCCGTGCGGAGCGCTGACCGTAGGGGTGGGCTGTGATGCGGTAGGCACGTGGCCGGGTGTACCGGGCGCCCGTTTGGTGTCTCGGGAACTCTGTTCACATCGTTTGGGGATGTGAGCGAAACTCCGGCCGGATCTCCTCATGGATGGAACCCGAATAGGCGATAAACCTGGACTAGAGACTTGAGTGTTTAGGCAGGCCGTGGCCGACACCCACGTTGGGCTTCCGCTTGAAGGTTGCCGAGTACATGTCGTGTAAACGGCGGTAAGTGGTGAGAGCGTGTGTGAAGAAGTACACCCCTGCAGGGTTAACATCATCTATTTGAATAGCCGTGTCCGCGGAAAAGGACTTCTGGGTTGCTTATATCAGTTCATAGACAAGTGAAAGTGGATACTCTAAAATACGCAAGATAAGCGTGAGTGCTATGGATGGCGTTCTCGTAGGGAGACGGGAGCGGATCCATAGTGGTGTATTGATATGGTGAATATGTGGACTCGTGTGCGCCACCTCAAAAGAGTTACTTGCAGTCGTAGTTCAGGATAGCCACCAAGTCAAAGCTGGCTTGCTGCAGTCAAACTCCACCATCCCCTTTGTTGATAATGATGCATGTGTAGATAGATCTGATGTAAGTCTTGCTGGGTACATTTGTACTCACGTTTGCCTATTTTATGTTTTGCAGAGAGACTTCAGTCTCACTAGTAGTTCCGCTTGGACTTCGACGTTTAGCTTGATACCTCAGCTACGATCTTGTGCCCTCGGCAGGATCTGATAAATAGTCAGGCTTTTCAGCCTTTTCCATTTATAGACGTCTGTACTCAGACATGATAGCTTCCGCTTGTGCTTTGACTTGTATGCTTTGAGTGTTGGGTCATGAGACCCATGTTTGTAATATCTCGCTCCTCGGAGCCTAATGAATAAAGTACTTGTGTCATAGAGTCATGTTGTGATGCTTCGTTGTATTTGCACATATCGAGCATATTGTGTGTATGATTGAAATGCTTGGTATGTGTGGGATCTGACTATCTAGTTGTTTATCTTTAGTAGCCTCTCTTACCGGGAAATGTCTCCTAGTGTTACCGCTGAGCCATGGTAGCTTGCTACTGCTCTGGAACACTTAGGCTGGCCGGCATGTGTCCTTCTTCGTTCCTGTGTCTGTCCCTTCGGGGAAATGTCACGCTTTGAGTACCGGAGTCCTGTTAGCCTGCTACAGCCCGGTTTACCGGAGTCCTGCTAGCCCAGTGCTACAGCCCGGACCCATTTGCTGATGACCGACACGTTCAAAGCTGGGTCATGGATGCCTGTCCCTGTAAGCCTGTGCCACTTTGGGTTTACCACTAGTCATGTCAGCCCGGGCTCTTTATCATATGGATGCTAGCGACACTATCATATACGTGAGCCAAAAGGCGCAAACGGTCCCGGGCAAAGGTAAGGCGACACCCGTGGGGATACCGTGCGTGAGGCCGCAAAGTGATATGAGGTGTTACCGGCTAGATCGATGTGACATCGAGTCAGGGTCCTGACAGCGTTGGTATCAGAGCTTGACTGCCTGTAGGATTACCAAGCCAAACTGGTCGAAGTTGAGTCTAGAAATTCCTTAGTTATATAAGGGAATTGATTGTGGGATGGAACGTAAGGCTCTTTTACTCCTTATACCTCATGGCCTTCTGATCTGAGTCATCATCTTCTCTTCTACGGGGATTAAGAACTAGGCTATCTCTTCTTTCTATCAGGATCACGTGTTACTAATCCGTAGACTTATAAGATTGTTGGACTTAAGTCTCAGTTCAGTTCCTACTACTTCCGTATGTTAATTGCTGATCTTGAAACCTTGATTTTGTGCTTCTGAGTGGTTATGCCACCATTTTTGTGAATGTCTCAAATCTTTTCTGAGCATTTACAGCCGTTATGCTGTCCGAGTCATCCCAGGTTTCTAAGTAGTCTGATGCAATTGCAAATCCTTTCTTCCCGTTTCAATGTTCCCATGGGCCAGATTAACCACACTAATCAGTGAGTTGAGGTACTTCGTTACCTTGACATATATGTTGGAGATATTATTGTGACCCTAGGTGTCTTAGGGGATCATCTAGTAATTAGCCAGGATTTGTGTTCCCAGTGTGATGATTCTGGCCATCATTCTCGAAAGCATCCCGTGATGCTACTTAGTAGTAGGTATTCTGCTCCTGGGTTCTTGAACCCGAGATTCACTCTACCTACTTCATGTTGTTAGTAATTGCTAGCTCCTTTAGGATATTAGTAACCTTGTGATAGTCCTCGAGGTCCGTGGTATTTTCTTCTTCCAATTACCATGAACCACTCTTGGCAGGAGTTCTTCTGGATTAAAAGATCACAATTAGAGTACTCTTGAGGAGATCTCCATTCATAAATCGTGACTCTGCCAGTTCTACCTTTCTGCATGGGTTATCCGGAAGAAATATGTTGAACTTGGTTCGACATACTAATCTATGCATCCACAACTCAGAAAGTTATATGTTCCTTTGAGTTGTTCTCTTTAGTTGCATTCTGACCCTCGTCTATCAATTGATAGTCAAGAGTATGCGTGCGTTCGTTCATCGATGCCTATGACTCTTGTGGTCTGTCAAGCCATTCTATTCCGGAATGACTAGGAGAAACAAACTCCAGTACCTCTTCCATATCTAGGATTGGGTCAAAGTAGTTGTATTCCGCAGATCAAATGCCAATCCAGCTTTTGGTTCTGCTCTTCCTTGGAGTATTACATATTTTATATCGAGATTGTTATAGGAATTGCACACCATCCCATGAACTCTTGGTACAGTGATACTTCTTGCCATCACTGTTCATTCCTCGGCCCTCGTGTTGATGCAACCGGAATACCGACAAATGAATTGTGATGTGTGAAATCAATACTGCTAGCAACTCTGTTGCTTGGTAGTTAAAGGATAATAATTTCATTCTTAGTATGTTGGTTTTCGAATCATCCTTCTAAGACTGATCGTGCTACCTAGTCCTTATTTCGGTGCACCCTTCGATTGATGAGTTAGGATCTTGTCAAGTCCTCACTCATTTGATCATATCGTCTTGCCCTCAAAAGCAAGATTGTTCTCGAGCTTAGTAACATACCGGTGGTTCGTGACTTTCCAAATATCTTCTTGGAGGTGTTACCGGGTTGTCACCTGACCGCTATGTTGAGTTCGTGATCAAGTTGTTTTCTTGTGAACCACCTTCTCTCCAAGAATCGGTGTTAGATATCCCTGAGCTAGTTGGTTAAGCTAGACAACAACTTGGAGAGTTGGAAGATAAAAGCTTGTCTGACTTAGTTCGTTCCAAAGGGATATTCTTGTGTAGTGTGTGTTGAAGAAAGATGATATCTTCATCGATTGGTCCTTGTGATCAGTTGCTGGACCTATTGTCTTATCAATCCTTTGATTTGAGTGTGGGCTATCGTCAAATCAAATCAGTACCAACGATGCTCGTAATGTTGTCTTATTCGTGGTTGATCCCTCGAGCATACACCATTACATCTTTGGTCTGACCAATACTATCACCTTGATCACATAGTTATGGAATTCCATCTCCATGGGAATCTGGATGAATTGTTGCTGAGCCCATTGGCAACATCCTTATCTCCTCCATGATGTTGTTGAACATTAAGCTAGTGTTGGAAACTTTTGAAGGCATTTTCTTCATGCTAGCTCATGAAGTATTTGTTTGATGAAAGGAGTGACTTTCTCTTATACACGTGCATTTGGTGAAAGTTGCCGCCGTGAATTGAGAAAGTTAGTTCTGCTTCCTCTGGAATCATCCCAAGTCAGTCATACACATGTGCGAAGTATTCTGTGGTCTGGAGACTTGCAACCTTCATTCTATATGTATCCCTAGCACACCAAGCCACTGATTGATTTGTTCAAGGTAAAGGAGTTGCTGTGCAAATACTAGTTCCTGCACAAGATTCCTATATCCTCAATGATGGTTCCCAACCAGAACTCGGTAGTGTTTTATTGTAAGACTACCATGTGGGCATGCTTGTCTGGGACAACGTGTTTCACATGTTTGTAGTAGAACCAGCTCATGTTTTGGAGCTTGCTATCGTAGTTCATTTCCTGAGAATCTCGCAACGTCATCTCGTCGATTTGTGTTGCAAACTTTCATTTTTCTTCCTAGACTCGATGAGTCTGGAATATCCTGACACCAACCAGATCTGAGTCTCAGGCAGATATGATGGTTGGAATATTTCCCAAGAACTATAATATTGGTTCCTCGATAACCGGTAAAGTGGATGTCGTGGCTAACACACCCAGCCGAAATACTTATTATTGTAGTATCTTGTTTGAGGAAGTTGGCCACCTCCCCATAAGGATTTCGTAGGATTTACCTCTGTAACTGTTCCTTATGGATTCTATTGCTCCCGAAGTCCGACCTTTACTTGATGTTCTAGTTATCAAACCATATCTATGAATAGGTTACACTAGCACGTCAAGGAGAACATTAGAAGCGGAGTGCTAAATGTCTCTCGGTCGATCATCCAGATTTTGTTTCCTTGGCCTCGCTAGGGTGAAACCTGAGTTGATGTTATCTTCCTATGCATCTGCGTCGTCCATCGTTGTTCATCATGGTGGTATGTTGTGTTGCCAGGATCCTTCACACGGATGTTGGTAAAACCTTGATGATTGTGGAAATGCTCAAGTTCTTGAGAGCACGCACAAGCGCTACGTCTTATCATCGGCACTAGCTGGGATTGCCCCAGATTTCCTCGGTTATGCTATAACCACTCCAACAGTGAATTCACTCTTTATTGTTGGGTTCTTCCCCAGTTACCAGAATCATTCCCATCATTTGCATTTTGTTCCCAGCTTGCACCGCCAATGTGCCATTCTACCATGGGTCTCTTCCATTTCCGGTGGTAAGCAAATTCATCCATTACGTTGTCTTCAACAAGGTAATCCACATCATCCAAGTTTGAGTATGCCATTCTACCTACCCCCTCCAAACGATCGCTCGAGAATTGTCTTAGGCTGGTTTAAAGAGTTTCAATGATCTCTGAATCAAAAGTAATTCTTTTTGCCACATAAGGAAATATCTCTACGAGTCACCTTCCCTAAGGTGTATCATTATGGTATTAAGGCAACTCAACTCCTCGCTACGTGGACAATCGTTCACCACCTTCTTAGGTGTGGAATTGTTGTCTACCTAGTGAACCTTCGTCATCTGCCTCACTCCATTCTTATGGATGTGTGCTTCGTCCCTCAGCTCGAGAGATGTTGCTATGTCTCATTCCGTGAGTTAATCCTGAGTTGTTCGACCTCTGAGAAGAACGATTCTTTTAGGGTCTTTCCTTTCCTCTCGTTGTCATGTTAGTTGGAGTTCTCAGAGCAAGACTTCGAGAAAATGATGGTGAACAAATCAACGTTCAGTTGAAGTGCAACCTGGATCGTGAAGATTATACTAGTTGCGTTTACCTTTCACCTTACCCTACGCTTGAATCTCGAGACGAGATTCTTGTTTAGTGGGGGTGAGTTGTCACATCCCTAGCTTCTGGTAATGCACTAGGCTAGACCTCTTGCTGCATCATGTTTAAATACAAATGAAATTTGAATTGAGGAATTTTCAAAGCCTCAGAAACCTCTAAAAATAACCAACAATTAAATCTTCTCAAATGTGTCCAAGAAAATGTTCCTGATATCCTCTGGAAATATTGGCAAGAGGTAAAATCCAAACCAATATTTTTGGTGTCTCAGAAACATTTAATTTGGGCATTTGAATTAAATCAATAATTATTTGAATTGGATTTATATCTACTATTAAATAAATATAGGTCCAATAATTCTGAAATATTTTGTGGAGCATTGTTTTAATTCTTTTAGCTCCTAAAAATATTGTCAGAAGCAAAATAAATTGAATTGGTTTCAAAACCAAATTCAAAACAAACCTGCAAAATAGAAAACTGAAATAATTAGAAAAAGACAGAGAGAGAAGAGAAACCTTACCTGGCGACACCACCGGCCCAGCTCCCCCAGCCGGCCCAGCCCACCTCCTCCTCCTTTGTCCTCTTCCTCCTCTGCCAGGAGGACGAACAGACGCGAGGCGTGGCGCTCGCCGACGCTGCCTCGGCCACCTCCTGCTTCCCCCCTAGCCACCTCCTGCTTCCTCTCGTTGCCTTGGACCCCGTCCGCGACGCCACGCACCCCCCCCAGGCCTCTCACTCTCTCCCCGAGCTCCTCTCCTCCTCTGGCTCTCTCGCGCGCAGCCACCGAACACACCCGCCGCCGCCGACGAGCTCTCTCGTGGCCACCGACCACCCCTAGCCTCTCCGACACACCCACGAGCTCCGCCTCGACCCCCTCCTTCCTCCCCACCGACCCACGGCCCTCTGGAAGCCCTGCAACGCCGCCACCATCGCCGTTCCGTCGCCGGCCACCGAAGCTCCCCTCCGTCGATTCGCCGGACCCCGTGCCTCCCCTGCCTCGCCAGCAGCACCAGAAGAACCGCGGTGAGCCGCTGCATCGTTTTCCCCATGCCTCGTTGACTAATTCTCCCCCTGGCCGCTCCCTCCACCGGAGCCGAAACGCTCCGCCGCACGGGCTCGTCGCCGGCGAAGCCCCGGTGACCAAATGGCTCCGCGCGTGCGTCCGTTGCACTCGCAACGACCCGTGGAGCAACGCTAGCGTGGCAGCTAGCTTGTTTGCAAGCCGCAGCGCTAATCCCGCACCCACCCGAGCTCCGGCAGCCGCAAAAGAGCTCGCCGCGGCAGCTCCGGCCACCCCAGCCTCCGCCACCGCCACCGTTGGATGCGCCACTCCACCCTCTCCCCGTAGCTGCTCCCTGCGCGCCAAAAGAGCCCCTGTAGTTGGTTTCCGACGCGCACCACCGCATCTGGCCTCGCCGGCGTCAAGCCGCCGGTGGGTCTGACCACGTTGACCACGGCGGGACCCCCCCCTCTCTGGGTCGATGACAGGTGGGGCCAGCCCCCCTGTTAATTAGTTTAACTATTTTATCTTAACTACCCCCTCTGCTGACACTGACAGGTGGGCCCCCGCCATCAGGTGATTAGCTTAAGCTAATCACCACCTAATCTAACCCCAGAGCCACTGACATGTGGGCCCTAGTGCCCTAATCTTTAATTAAATTAAACTAACCCCCCTGTCTAACCTGTGTCACTGACATGTGGCCCCCACACGTCAGGTTTGACCCTGACCGACCCCTGTTGACTTGCTGACGTCATGCCAACGTCATGCTGACGCAATATTCATTTACTGGAATTTAGTTAATTTATAAATAATCAGGAAATTCCAGAAAATAGTTAAAACTTCAATAAATCATAGAAAATTAACCGTAACTCCAAATTAAATGTTTTATACATGAAAAATTATCAGAAAAATTCAAGGAATCCATCTGTACCATTTTCATGCATGTTAGAACAACTTATAGCTGCTGTTTAGCACAAATCAATTAAATGGCATTTGAATAATCACATATGGAGTTTGAATTTGAATTTTATATTCAAACCAACTTCATTTAATTTGTTGCTAGTTGCATTAGCTCAAAACACATTCATATTGCCATGTCATGAGCATGCATCATATTGTGCATTGCATTGATTGTATTTCTTCCTTGTTGCCGGTATTTGTCCCCTCTCGATAGACGTGATACCGATGATGTGATCGTTGACACTGATGAAGACTCAATATTATCTTCAGAAGTGCCAGGCAAGCAAAACCCCCTTGTTCATTCCGATACAATCCTACTCTCTCGCTCCTCCTCTCTTTACTGCATTAGGACAACACCGATTCATCTGTTACTTGCTGCGGTAGCTGAACCCCTTTATCCTTTGCATGACCTGTCATTGCCACAGTAAATAGATGAAACTCACTAGCATGAGTAGGAGTTGTTTGAGCCCTGCTGTGCCTACTCATTCATGCTTGTTTGTTATGCCTGCTACTGCTTAGAGTTGAGTCAGGTCTGATTCATCGGGGATGAATCAGAGGCGTGTGAACATGTCCTACTGTGTGTGAGCTAAGTGTGTGAACACGATTTGGTAAAGGTAGCGGTGAGAGGCCATGTAGGAGTACATGGTGGGTTGTCTCATTGCAGCCGTCCTCAGGAACTGAGTTCTGTGTTTGTGATCCATGATTCAGCTACTACCACGCATTGGGCCCGAAACCAATGGACCCTCTCGGCTTCTTGATCACCCTTGTCCTCTGTCCAGGAGTTGCAAGTAGTTTCTGGTGTTTGTAGTATGCTGGAGGCCGTGCGCAGCGCTGACCGTAGGGGTGGGCTGTGATGCGGTAGGCACGTGGCCGGGTGTACCGGGCGCCCGTTTGGTGTCTCGGGAACTCTGTTCACATCGTTTGGGGCTGTGAGCGAAACTCCGGCCGGATCTCCTCATGGATGGAACCCGAATAGGCGATAAACCTGGACTAGAGACTCGAGTGTTTAGGCAGGTCGTGGCCGACACCCACGTTGGGCTTCCGCTTGAAGGTTTCCGAGTACATGTCGTGTAAACGGCGGTAAGTGGTGAGAGCGTGTGTGAAGAAGTACACCCCTGCAGGGTTAACATCATCTATTCGAATAGCCGTGTCCGCGGAAAAGGACTTCTGGGTTGCTTATATCAGTTCATAGACAAGTGAAAGTGGATACTCTAAAATACGCAAGATAAGCGTGAGTGCTATGGATGGCGTTCTCGTAGGGAGACGGGAGCGGATCCATAGTGGTGTATTGATATGGTGAATATGTGGACTCGTGTGCGCCACCTCAAAAGAGTTACTTGCAGTCGTAGTTCAGGATAGCCACCGAGTCAAAGCTGGCTTGCTGCAGTCAAACTCCACCATCCCCTTTGTTGATAATGATGCATGTGTAGATAGATCTGATGTAAGTCTTGCTGGGTACATTTGTACTCACGTTTGCCTATTTTATGTTTTGCAGAGAGACTTCAGTCTCACTAGTAGTTCCGCTTGGACTTCGACGTTTAGCTTGATACCTCAGCTACGATCTTGTGCCCTCGGCAGGATCTGATAAATAGTCAGGCTTTTCAGCCTTTTCCATTTATAGACGTCTGTACTCAGACATGATAGCTTCCACTTGTGCTTTGACTTGTATGCTCTGAGTGTTGGGTCATGAGACCCATGTTTGTAATATCTCGCTCCTCGGAGCCTAATGAATAAAGTACTTGTGTCGTAGAGTCTTGTTGTGATGCTTCGTTGTATTTGCACATATCGAGCATATTGTGTGTATGATTGAAATGCTTGGTATGTGTGGGATCTGACTATCTAGTTGTTTATCTTTAGTAGCCTCTCTTACCGGGAAATGTCTCCTAGTGTTACCGCTGAGCCATGGTAGCTTGCTACTGCTCTGGAACACTTAGGCTGGCCGGCATGTGTCCTTCTTCGTTCCTGTGTCTGTCCCTTCGGGGAAATGTCACACTTTGAGTACTGGAGTCCTGTTAGCCCGCTACAGCCCGGTTTACCGGAGTCCTGCTAGCCGAGTGCTACAGCCCGGACCCATTTGCTGATGACCGACACGTTCGAAGCTGGGTCATGGATGCCTGTCCCTGTAAGCCTGTGCCACTTTGGGTTTACCACTAGTCATGTCAGCCCGGGCTCTTTATCATATGGATGCTAGCGACACTATCATATACGTGAGCCAAAAGGCGCAAACGGTCCCGGGCAAAGGTAAGGTGACACCCGTGGGGATACCGTGCGTGAGGCCGCAAAGTGATATGAGGTGTTACCGGCTAGATCGATGTGACATCGAGTCAGGGTCCTGACATTGACTTGACCCATTCCGTTAGCTTAGCACTTGATCGTTTAATATATTGCTATTGCTTTCTTCATGACTTATACAAGGTTCCTATAACTATGAGATTATGCAACTCCCGTTTACCAGAGAAACACTTTGTGTGCTACCAAATGTCACAATGTAACTGGGTGATTATAAAGGAGCTCTACAGGTGTCTCCAAAGGTACATGTTGAGTTGGCGTATTTCGAGATTAGGTTTTGTCACTCCGATTGTCAGAGAGGTATCTCTGGGCCCTCTCGGTAATGCACATCACTATAAGCCTTGCAAGCAATGTAGCTAAAGAGTTAGTTACGAAATGATGCATTACGTAATGAGTAAAGAGACTTGCTGGTAATGAGATTGAACTAGGTATTGGATACCGACGATCGAATCTCGGGCAAGTAACATACCGATGACTAAGGGAACAACGTATGTTATTATGCGGTTTGACCGATAAAGATCTTCGTAGAATATGTAGGAGCCAATATGAGCATCCAGTTTCCGCTATTGGTTATTGACCGGAAACGTGTCTCGGTCATGTATACATAGTTCTCGAACCCATAGGGGCGCACGCTTAAAGTTTCTATGACAGTTTTATTATGAGTTTTATGAGTTTTGATGTACCAAAGGAGTTCGGAGTCCCGGATGACATCGGGGACATGACGAGGAGTCTCGAAATGGTCGAGACGTAAAGATCGATATATTGGACGACTATATTGGGACATCGGAAGGGTTCCGAGTGATTCGGGTATTTTCGAGGGTACCGGTGAGTTACGGGAATACGAGGAAGTAGCAATGGGCCTCATGGACCAAGTGCTGGAAGAGAGGAGGTAGGGCGCGCGGCCCCCCTAGCCCAAGCCGAATTGGACTAGGGGGCCGGCCCCCCTTTCGTCCTTTTCCTCCCTCTCCTTCTCCTTCTCCTTCCCTTCCTTCCCCTCTCCTAGTTGGACTAGGAAAGGAGGGAGTCCTACTCCCGGTGGGAGTAGGACTCCTCCCTAGCGCGCCCTCCCTTGGCCGGCCGCCCCCTCCCCCTTGCTCCATTATATACGGGGGCAGGGGGGCACCTCTAGACAAAACAACAATTGATCTCTTGATCTCTTAGCCGTGTGCGGTGCCCCCCTCCACCATAGTCCTCGGCAATATTGTAGCGGTGCTTAGGCGAAGCCCTGCGACGGTAAAACATCAAGATCATCACCACGCCGTTGTGCTGACGGAACTCTTCCCCGACACCCTTCTGGATCGTAGTCCGGGGATCGTCATCGAGCTGAACGTGTGCTAGAACTCGGAGGTGCCGTAGTTTTGGTGCTTGATCGGTCGGGCCATGAAGATGTACGACTACATCAACCGCGTTGTTCTAACGCTTCCGCTCTCGGTCTACGAGGGTACGTGGACAACACTCTCCCCTCTCGTTGCTATGCATCACCATGATCTTGCATGTGCGTAGGATTTTTTTTTTTAAATTACTACGTTCCCGACAGTGGCATCCGAGCCAGGTTTTATGCGTAGATGTCATATGCACGAGTAGAACACAAGTGAGTTGTGGACGATACAAGTCATACTGATTACCAGCATGTCATACTTTGGTTCAGCGGTATTGTGAGATGAAGTAGCCCGGACGGACATTACGCGTACACTTGCGCGAGACTGGTTTCACCGTTACGAGCACTCGTGCTTAAAGGTGACTGGCGGGTGTCTGTCTCTCTCACTTTAGTTGAACCGAGTGTGGCTACGCCCGGTCCTTGCGAAGGTTAAAGCAGCACTAACTTGATGAACTATCGTTGTGGTTTGATGCGTAGGTAAGAATGGTTCTTCCTCAGCCCGTAGCAGCCACGTAAAATTTGCAACAACAAAGTAGAGGACGTCTAACTTGTTTTTGCAGGGCATGTTGTGATGTGATATGGTCAAGACGTGATTCTATATTTTATTGTATGAGATGATCATGTTTTGTAACCGAAGTTATCGGCAACTAGCAGGAGCCATATGGTTGTCGCTTTATTGTATGAAATGGAAACGCCCTGTAATTGCTTTACTTTATCACTAAGAGGTAGCGATAGTCGTAGAAGCAATAGATGGCGTAACGACAACGATGCTAAGATGGAGATCAAGGTGTCGCGCTGGTGACGATGGGGATCACGACGGTGCTTCGGAGATGGAGATCACAAGCACAAGATGATAGCCATATCATATCACTTATATTGATTACATGTGATGTTTATCCTTTATGCATCTTATCTTGCTTTGATTGACGGTAGCATTTTAAGATGATCTCTCACTAAAAAATATCAAGAAGTGTTCTCCCTGAGTATGCACTGTTGCGAAAGTTCTTCGTGCTGAGACACCACGTGATGATCGGGTGTGATAGGCTCTACGTTCAAATACAACGGGTGCAAAACAGTTGCACACGCGGAATACTCAGGTTAAACTTGACAAGCCTAGCATATAACAGATATGGCCTCGGAACACGGAGACCGAAAGGTTGAGCATGAATCATATAGTAGATATGATCAACATATTGATGTTTACCGTTGAAACTACTCCAACTCACGTGACGATCGGAAATGGTGTAGTTGATATGGATCACGTAATCACTTAGAGGATTAGAGGGATGTCTATCTAAGTGGGAGTTCTTAAGTAATATGATTAATTGAACTTAAATTTATCATGAACTTAGTCCTAGTTGTATTTTGCAAATTATGTTGTAGATCAATAGCTTGCGTTGTTGCTTTCATATGATTAATTGAACTTAAATTTCTCATGAACTTAGTCCCTGAGTATGCACTGTTGTGAAAGTTCTTCGTTCTGAGACACCACGTGATGATCGGGTGTGATAGGCTCTATGTTCAAATACAACGGGTGCGAAACAGTTGCACATGTGGAATACTCAGGTTAAACTTGACGAGCCTAGCATATACAAATATGGCCTCCGAACACGGAGACCGAAAGGTCGAACGTGAATCATATAGTAGATATGATCAACATAGTGATGCTCACCATTGAAACTACTCCATCTCACGTGATGATCGGACATGATTTAGTTGATTTGGGTCACGTGATCACTTAGATGACTAGAGAGATTTCTGTCTAAGTTGGAGTTCTTAAGTAATATGAATAATTGAACTTAACTTTATCATGAACTTAGTACCTGGTAGTATTTTGCTTGTTTATGTTTGTTGTAGATAGATGGCTCGTGCTGTTGTTCCGTTCAATTTTAATGTGTTCCTTGAGAAAGCTAAGTTAAAAGATGATGGTAGCAATTACACGGACTGGGTCCATAACCTGAGGATTATCCTCATTGCTGCATAGAAGAATTACGTCCTGGAAGCACCGCTGGGTGCCAGGCCTGCTGCAGATGCAACTGACGACGTTAAGAACATCTGGCAGAGCAAAGCTGATGACTACTCGATTGTTCAGTGTGCCATGCTTTACAGCTTGGAACCGGGACTTCAACGACATTTTGAACGTCATGGAGCATATGAGATGTTCCAGGAGTTGAAGTTAATATTCCAAGCAAATGCCCGGATTGAGAGATATGAAGTCTCCAATACGTTCTATAGTTGTAAGATGGAGGAGAATAGTTCTGTCAGTGAACACATACTCAAAATGTCTGGGTATAATAATCACTTGATTCAACTGGGAGTTAATATTACTGATGATAGTGTCATTGACAGAATTCTTCAATCACTGCCACCAAGCTACAAGAGCTTCGTGATGAACTATAGTATACAAGGAATGGACATGACTATTCCCGAGCACTTCGCAATGCTAAAGGCTACGGAGGTAGAAATCAAGAAGGGGCATCAAGTGTTGATGGTCAATAAAGTCACCAGTTTCAAGAAAAAATGGCAAAGGGAAGAAGAAGGGGAACTTCAAGAAGAACAACAAACAAGTTGCTGCTCAAGAGAAGAAACCCAAGTCTAGACCTAAGCCTGAGATGAGTGCTTCTACTGCAAGCAGACTGGACACTGGAAGCGGAACTGCCCAACAATTCTGCGGATAAGAAGGATGGCAAAGTGAACAAAGGTATATGTGATATACATGTTATTGATGTGTACCTTACTAATGCTCGCAGTAGCACCTGGGTATTTCATACTGGTTCTGTTGCTAATATTTGCAACTCGAAACAAGGACTACGGATTAAGCGAAGATTGGCTAAGGACGAGGCGACGATGCACGTGGGAAATGGTTCCAAAGTCGATGTGATCGCGGTCGGCACGCTACCCCTACATCTACCATCGGGATTAGTTTTAGACCTAAATAATTGTTATTTGGTGCCGGCGTTGAGCATGAACATTATATCTGCATCTTGTTTGATGCGAGACGGTTATTCATTTAAATCAAAGAATAATGGTTGTTCTATTTATATGAGTAATATCTTTTATGGTCATGCACCCTTGAAGAGTGGTCTATTTTTATTGAATCTCGAAAGAAGTGATACACATATTCATAATGTTGAAGCCAAAAGATGCAGAGTTGATAATGATAGTGCAACTTATTTGTGGCACTGCCGTTTAGATCATATCGGTATAAAACGCATGAAGAAACTCCATACTGATGGACTTTTGGAATCAGTTGATTATGAATCACTTGGTACTTGTGAACCGTGCCTCATGGGCAAGATGACTAAAAACACCGTTCTCCGAAACTATGGAGCGAGCAACTGATTTACTGGAAATCATACATACTGATGTATGTGGTCCAATGAATATTGAAGCTCGCGGTGGGTATTGTTATTTTCTCACCTTCATAGATGATTTGAGCAGATATGGGTATATCTACTTGATCAAACACAAGTCTGAAACATTTGAAAAGTTCAAAGAATTTCAGAGTGAAGTGGAAAATCATCGTAACAAGAAAATAAAATTTCTACGATCTGATCGTGGAGGAGAATATTTGAGTTACGAGTTTGGCCTACATTTGAATCAATGCGGAATAGTTTCGCAACTCATGCCACCCGGAACACCACAACGAAATGGTGTGTCCGAACGTCGTAATCGTACTTTACTAGATATGGTGCGATCTATGATGTCTCTTACTGATTTACCGCTATTGTTTTGGGGTTATGCTTTAGACGGCCGCATTCACGTTAAATAGGGCATCATCAAAATCCGTTGAGACGACACCTTATGAACTGTGGTTTGGCAAGAAACCAAAGTTGTTGTTTCTTAAAGTTTGGGGCTGCGATGCTTATGTGAAGAAACTTCAACCAGATAAGCTCGAAACCCAAATCAGAGAAATGTGTCTTCATAGGATACACAAAAGAGACTATTGGGTACACCTTCTATCACAGATCTGAAGGCAAGATTTTTGTTGCTAAATTCGGATCCTTTCTAGAGAAGGAGTTTCTCTCGAAAGAAGTGAGTGGGAGGAAAGTAGAACCTGATGAGGTAACTGTACCTGCTCCCTTGTTCAAAAGTAGTTCATCACAAGGACCAGTTCCTGTGACAACTGCACCAATCAGTGAGGAAGCTAATGATATTGATCATGAAACTTCAGATCAAGTAACTAATGAACCTCGTAGGTCTACCAGTGTAAGATCCGCACCAGAGTGGTACGGTAATCCTATTCTGGAAGTCATGTTACTTGACCATGGCGAACCTACAAACTATGAGGAAGCGATGATGAGCCCAGATTCCGCAAAATGGCTTGTAGCCATGAAATCTGAGATGGGATCCATGTATGAGAACAAAGTATGGACTTTGGTTGACTTACCCAATGATCGGCAAGCCATCGAGAATAAATGGATCTTCAAGAACAAGACTGACACTGATGGTAATGTAACTGTCTACAAAGCTCGACTTGTTGCAAAAGGTTTTCGACAAGTTCAAGGGGTTGACTACGATGAGACTTTCTCACCCGTAGCGATGCTTAAGTCTTTCCGAATCATGTTAGCAATTGCCGCATTTTATGATTATGAAATTTGGCAAATTGATGTCAAAACTACATTCCTGAATGGATTTCTGGAAGAAGAGTTGTATGTGATGCAACCGGAAGGTTTTGTCGATCCAAAAGGTGCTAACAAAGTGTGCAAGCTCCAGCGGTCCATTTATGGACTGGTGCAAGCATCTCGGAGTTGGAACGCTTTGATAGTGTGATCAAAGCATATGGTTTTATACAGACTTTTGGAGAAACCTGTATTGACAAGAACGTTAGTGGGAGCTCTGTAGCATTTCTGATATTATATGTAGATGACATATTGTTAATTGGAAATGACATAGAATTTCTGGATAGCATAAAGGGATACTTGAATAAAAGTTTTTCAATGAAAGACCTCGGTGAAGCTGCTTACATATTGGGCATCAAGATCTATAGAGATAGATCAAGACGCTTAATTGGACTTTCACAAAGCACATACCTTGATAAAGTTTTGAAAAAGTTCAAAATGGATCAGGCAAAGAAAGGGTTCTTCCCTGTATTACAAGGTGTGAAGTTGAGTCAGACTCAATGCCCAACCACAGCAGAATATAGAGAGAAAATGAAAGATGTTCCCTATGCTTCAGCTATAGGCTCTATCATGTATGCAATGCTGTGTACCAGACCTGACGTATGCTTAGCAATAAGCTTGGCAGGTAGGTACCAAAGTAATCCAGGAGTGTGTCACTGGACAGCGGTCAAGAACATCCTGAAATACCTGAAAAGGACTAAGGATATGTTTCTCTTTTATGTTTCTCGTAAATGGTTATGTTGATGCAAGCTTTGACACTGATTCGGACGATTCTAAATCGTAAACCGGATACGTGTTTTTATTAAACGGTGGAGCTGTAAGTTGGTGCAGTTCTAAACAAAGCGTCGTGGCGGGATCTACATGCGAAGCGGAGTACATAGTTGCTTTGGAAGCAGCAAATGAAGGAGTCTGAATGAAGGAGTTCATTTCCGATCTAGGTGTCATACCTAGTGCATCGGGACCAATGAAGATCTTCTGTGACAATACTGGTGCAATTGCCTTGGCAAAGGAATGCAGATTTCACAAGAGGACCAAGCACATCAAGAGACGCTTCAATTCCATCCGGGACCAAGTCCAGGTGGGAGACATAGAGATTTGCAAGATACATACGGATCTGAATGTTGCACACCCTTGACTAAGCCTCTTCCACGAGCAAAACATGATCAGCACCAAGACTCCATGGGTGTTAGAATCATTACTGTGTAATCTAGATTATTGACTCTAGTGCAAGTGAGAAACTGAAAGAAATATTCCCTAGAGGAAATAATAAAGTTATTATTTATTTCCTCATATCATGATAAATGTTTATTATTCATGTTGAATTGTATTAACCGGAAACATGATACATGTGTGAATACATAGACAAACTTAATGTCACTAGTATGCCTCTACTTGACTAGCTCATTAATCAAAGATGGTTATGTTTCCTAGCCACAGACATGTGTTGTCATTTGATTAACGGGATCACATCATTAGGAGAATGATGTGATTGACTTGACCCATTCCGTTAGCTTAGCAATTGATCGTTTAGTATATTGCTATTCCTTTCTTCATGACTTATACAAAGTTCCTATAACTATGAGATTATGCAACTCCCGTTTACTGGAGGAACACTTTGTGTGCTACCAAATGTCACAACGTAACTGGGTGATTATAAAGGAGCTCTACAGGTGTCTCCAAAGGTACATGTTGAGTTGGCGTATTTCGAGATTAGGTTTTGTCACTCTCGGTAATGCACATCACTATAAGCCTTGCAAGCAATGTAGCTAAAGAGTTAGTTACGAAATGATGCATTACGTAACGAGTAAAGAGACTTGCCGGTAACGAGACTGAACTAGGTATTGGATACCGATGATCGAATCTCGGCAAGTAACATACCGATGACAAAGGGAACAACGTATGTTGTTATGCGGTTTGACCGATAAAGATCTTCGTAGAATATGTAGGAGTCAATATGAGCATCCAGGTTCCGCTATTGGTTATTGACCGGAAACGTGTCTCGGTCATGTCTACATAGTTCTTGAACCCGTAGGGTCCGCACGCTTAAAGTTTCGATGACAGTTTTATTATGAGTTTATGAGTTTTGATGTACCAAAGGAGTTCGGAGTCCCGGCTGAGAACGGGGACATGACGAGCAGTCTCGAAATGGTCGAGACGTAAAGATCGATATATTGGATGACTATATTCGTACATCGGAAGGGTTCCGAGTGATTCGGGTATTTTCGGGGGTACCGGGGAGTTATGGGAATACGAGGAAGAAGCAATGGGCCTCATGGGCCAAGTTGTGGAAGAGAGGAGGCACGGCGCGCGGCCCCCCTAGCCCAAACCGAATTGGACTAGGGGGCCGGCCCCCCTTTCCTCCTTTTCCTCCCTCTCCTTCCTTCTCCTTCTCCTTCCCTTCCTTCCCCTCTCCTAGTTGGACTAGGAAAGGAGGGAGTCCTACTCCCGGTGGGAGTAGGACTCTTCCCTGGCGCCCCCTCCCTCGGCCGGCCGCCCCCTCCCCCTTGCTCCTTTATATACGGGGGCAGGGGGGCACCTCTAGACAAAACAACAATTGATCTCTTGATCTCTTAGCAGTGTGCGATGCCCCCCTCCACCTTAGTCCTCGATAATATTGTAGCGGTGCTTAGGCGAAGCCCTGCGACGGTAAAACATCAAGATCATCACCACGCCGTCGTGCTGACGGAACTCTTCCCCGACACCCTGCTGGACCGGAGTCCGGGGATCGTCATCGAGCTGAACGTGTGCTAGAACTCGGAGGTGCCGTAGTTTCGGTGCTTGATCGATTGGGCTGTGAAGACGTACGACTACATCAACTGCGTTGTTCTAACGCTTCTGCTCTCGGTCTACGAGGGTACGTGGACAACACTCTCCCCTCTCGTTGCTATGCATCACCATGATCTTGCGTGTGCGTAGGAATTTTTTTGAAATTACTACATTCCCAACATGGGCCCTCCTTCCCTCATGCCTTCCCGAGGGAAACGTGCCGCGAAGCACGCCTCCAAGTGGTGCCCGAGCACCTCCCTCGTGATCATGGCAAGGTCAGCGGCCCTCCAGGAGAGAAACCCCCGAGCCTTGCCCGAGGAGGGCACCGGGCGCGCCTTCCTACGCGACGGAAGGAGGCGCCCCTTGGACGGGCGTGGATCCTCGCGCGGTACCACCGGAGGTGCCTGCCTCCTGAGGCCTTGAGCCAGGTGATGTCTTCTTCTTCTTGGGAGTTGCCTCGGGACGGTTCCCACTCTTGCTGTCTGGGTCCTCAATTGATGCGGCTTGGAAGGCACGCTCGAGAGAGCACACCACATCCTACTCTTCACAGGGGACTGTGATGACTCCGCCGCTTCCCGGCATCTTGAGGACATTGTAGCCATGGTGAGTCAATGCCATGAACTTGGCCAGGGCTGGATACCCGAGGATGGCTTTGCACGGCAGGCGAATGTGGGCAACATCGAAGTCGATGAGCTCGGCATGGTAGTTCTTGCGCTGTCCAAAGGTGACAGGGAGGTAGACCTGCCCGATCGGAGTGGTGGAACCATCAGCAACTCCTGAGAAAGGCTTCGTCGGCTGAAGATGGTCATACAACACTTGGAGATTGTTTAACGTCTCGACGGATAGAACATTGAGTCCTGTGCCGCCATCGATGAGGGTCCTGGTAACTTGCACATTGCTGATGACTGGGGAACAGAGCATTGGGAGGACACCGGTTTTTGCCGCACACTTGAGCTGATCCGCTGAGCTGAAGGTGATGGCGCACGTGGACCACCTGAGAGGGCGCATGGCCTCGAGCTTGGGGAGGACTGCATTCACCTTGCGAGCAAACTACTTGAAGATGCGCTGAGAGGCTAGGGCCTGGACACCGCCCAAGATGCAAGCGATAGCCCGCGTCTCCTGGAAGCCCCCAGCCCCCTTGTCCTGATGATGGTTGTCATTCCTTCTTGGCGGTGGTGGCAGAGGAGGAAGGCATGTGTTGCCTTGCGGGCGATCCTCACGAGGCTGATCCCTCCAAGCCCCCTCGCGATGCTGGTCCTGCCAGCGGTCCTCGCAAGGCCGGTCACGCCACCCTTGGCGAGGGCCACGGTCGTCCCATCGTCCTCCACCTCTTCCTCCGCCTCGGCCATAGCCCCAATCGTTGCGCTCGGGGCATCGACCGACACGTCCTTCTCGCACGGCCCTGAGCTCTTGGCATTCGTTGGTGTTGTGGGTGTGGAGGTCGTGGTACACGCAGTACCGGCTGCCCTTGGGCGACTCCGGCTAGTCCCTGCCATGCTTCGTGTCTGGCTCTGCTACGAGCACAGCTGCTCCATTGCGCTTCACGTCCTTGGCCTTGGCTTTCTTCTCTTCAGGATCAGCGGCTGGGAGCTCTACAAGGGAGAGGCGTCCCTCCTCAGCCCTCGTGTACTTGGTCGCCAGGTTGAACAGCTCCAGAGATGTGCACAGATCCTCATGGATAGCCAGCTCCTCCTTCATCTTGACGTCGCGGATGCTGTCGGAGAACGCTGAGATGATGGCCTCCTCAGTTTCCTTGGGAATCTTGAGGCGAGCATTGTCAAAGCGCTGGATGTACTTCTGCAGGGTCTCTCCGGGTTGCTGCTTGATGCGGTGCAAGTCACCCACGACCGGAGGACGGTCGCGAGCTCCCTGGAAGTTGGCGATGAAGTGGGTGCGCATCTCGTCCTAGGAGGAGATCGTGCCGGGAGGCAGGTTCAGGAGCAAGGTGCGGGCACCGTCTTTGAGCGCCATGGGAAACCAATTTGCTATGACCTTTTTGTCTCCGTTGGCCTCTTCGATGCCCAGCTCGTAGAGCTGCAGGAACTCCACAGGGTCGGCAGTGCCGTCATAGCGAGGAGGCAGGTCTGGCTTGAACTTGCCCGGCCAGGCGACATTGTGTAGCTCGATGGTGAAGGCGCGGTAGTCTGTAGTGGCCACCGGAGCTCTTTGCTGACGCGGGGCTTGCTCCTGGGGATTCCCGCGCGTCGCCGCCAGGGGCAACGCGGGGTCTTGACGTGCTGGCGCAGGGATGCGGTCAAGGCGTGCCGGTGCAGGAAGCATGTGAGCACCTTCTTGGGGACGAGGGATTTCTTGGCAGCTCCTTTCTTGTCGCGCGGGCGCTGGATGCGGTGGGTCTCGTCCAGGGGCCGCGCGCCATGGAGCCAGGGTGCCTTCTTGGATAGGAGGTGGTGGAGGCACCTCCTGAGCTGCATCACCCGCGTAGGATGGTGGGCGAGGCAACGAGAAGGACGGCGCAGGGGAGCCCCTGGCGCGCTGATGAGCTCAGTCATGTGAGCGAGCCACTCCTCATAGAGGTCATCAACGGGACGGTAGTGCAGGAGCTCACGTGCCAGGAGCAACGCGGCGTGCGCGTCCTTGGGAGTGCGACGGGCGTGCAATGACAAACCAGCTGGAGTCAGCGACGGAGTGGTGGTACGGCCTTCCAACCGCACTGAGGGATGCAGCGACGATGCCTGCTACTCATTCCCCGCCGGTCCTGTGGTGGTGTGGGCGGCAGGCGACGGGGAACGATGGGGAGGTCCGTCGACGGGAGCTGTCTGGGCGACGTGGGCGGCAAGAGCAGCCCGACGCTCGGCGCGAGCTCGGCGAGCGTCAGCCATGGACACGACGAACGATCAAACGCAGAACAGTGGAAGAAAGATTCCAGCACACCCCTACCTAGCGCACCAAATGTCGGATATCGGGTTCCGGCAAGACCCTTAAGGTTCGAACTCTGGGGTGCACGCGAAGATCTTTCCCCTACCGATCCACGTCCGAACGCCTAGCTCAGAATCTAAGCTAAACGATGAACAACACGAGGGACACAAGATTTATACTGGTTCAGGGCACCGTTGTGGTGTAATACCCTACTCCAGTGTGTGGTGTGGTGGATTGCCTCAGGGGCTAATGATGAATACTACAAGGGAAGAACAGCATCGCGAGATGTGTTCTTGTGGTGGTGGTCTTGCTTGACAACAATTCGATTGGCTCTGGATGAGATGCCTCTTCTCTGAGATGCCTTCTACTGTGCTGGCTAGCCCTATTTATATAGGCCCTAGTCCTCTTCCCAAATATTGAGCGGGAAGGGCGCCAATAACGGCCATTTTGAAGGGGAACATCTAGTACAAGTTATCCTGATTAAAGTTGGTCTTCGGCTGCCAAAGGCACTGGCGATGACGCCGTATTGGGCTCCACGGTGACCTCCGTCCTGCCGCTCTGCTAGTCTTGGTCTCGTTGCACCGTAATGGTAAACTTTGGTTGGTGCCTCGGTACTCCGCGCCTGTGCTTGCCCCCTTTGCACCAAAGAGGAAACAAGGACACTACACAGGCCAGCGCCCGCCTGGCGCCCGCCTGGTCTCGATCGTCATGGCTTGCATCACGGGTATCTCGCGAGGTACCCCTGCCTTGATCTCTCCGCCTCGAGCCTTCCTGGTGAGGCCGCTCCTGAGGAAGCCTTTGGTCGTCCGCCACACGAGGCTTGGCCCCTCGCAAGGGTCTTGAGCTTAAGTTGATGAAGATGGGTCGTACTGGGCCACCACTTGAGCCACGCCGCAGGCCGCAGGGAGGCAAGTCCAGGAACCCCCGTTCCCAGAACGCCGACATGGACATACAGAGAGAGATCAAATTTGAAAATAACATGCATCGTTTCAAAGTACTGCAGAGTTATATTACATCAATTGTTGCTGCGGTTCTAAGTAAAGATAAAAATTGTCTTCATCGTGAACCTGCAGCGGCGATGAGAAACGGGGTGCCTAGTCCTGGCGCTGGCCTTCAATCCTCTCAATTTCGTGGACGCGGCTGATGATGGGCTTGATACGCTCCTCGAGCAACGTGAGGTCCACATCCTCTAGCAAGCTCTCTAGTGCGGCGTCGAAGTTGAGGTTGGGGTTCCAGTATGCCATCTTGGTGAGGACGTTGGTCAGGACACCCCGGCAAAGCTGTCGGGCCTCTTTGGCCAAAGAGCTCACTCTATTAGAGCGAAACTGCTCCAGGGCTCCATGAACACCCTCGAAGAAGAGGGTCAGCTTAGCGTTCGGACTCACCTTCGGCTCCGGGGCGTACCTCACGTTTGACATCCCCATGGAAGCCAGCTTCTTGGTGATCCTGCCGGCGACATCGGCGAGGCGGCTGATCCAGAGGTTTTCGCCCTAAACGAAATCCTTGTGGTTGGCGGTGTCATTCTTCCGCAGCTGCCTCTCCTTCTCCAGATTCTTCATCAGGGCCTCCTCCCGAGCCCTGACCTCCGGATGCGTCCCCTCAAGGCCCTCCAGCTTCAGCTTAAAGTCTTTGATGGAGCCGTTGGCTTGGGAGAGAAGCTCGGCCTTGCTGAGGACTTCGGCCTACGCCTCCGTCAAGGCGCTGTTAACCGTGTCCTTCTCCTTCATCAACTCCAGGGCCTTGTTCTTCAGGCCATCCCACTCCGCCTCCAGCTCCTTCAGCTTATCGCCATGGGCTAGGGCTTGAGCATCGAGTGCCTCCTTGTGCCTCTGCTCTAGCTCCCGGGTCCGCTGCGCGACGAGCTTCTCGACCTGCTCATCCTTGCCGTAGAGTGTGGCGGCGAGCGCCGCCTCACGAGCGCCGAGGCCCTCCTCCTGGGAGTTCAGCTCGGGCTGGTGCTGGTGCCGGACGGCCTTGGCCCTGGTGGCTTGTTCCATCTCCGCCTCCTGGGCCTTCTCGACGTCAGCCAGCTTCAAGATAAGCTCCTGCTTGCGCTCGGCCAGCTGATCTTGGGCAGCCTTCAGCTCTTCGTGGGACTGGCGGAACCAGGCCTGCGTCTCGGCAACGCGCTCCTCGAGATACGCCTCTGCTTTGTCCGCCACCGCCACCCTGGACTTCACCTTATCCAGATGAGCACGGTGGAGCGCCTGGAGCTTCCAGAAGCTAGCACCCATGGCCCGCAGAAGCTGCTCCTCTTGGGAACCACCGCCACCGGTGCTTGGTTCAGCAACAACCTCGAGCCCGACGGCGGCGAGCGCCTCATCGTCAAACACCTACCCCCTTGGCCGGTGCCCTGTTGCCCGTCGTCCATGGATGGTGGACGAACAGGTCGTCGCCCACCTTCATGTAACTGCCCGAGCCAGAGGCAGCGGAGGAGGAGGGTTGATCGTCGACCACCCCCTCCTCGGCAGTAGCCTTGCTGGCCTCCTCGGCGGCAACCTTGCCGGTTTCTCCGGAAGGCCCCTTGGCGGCGTCCTCAATAGTGGTCTCTGTGGCCTCCTCGACGGCGATCTTGTCGGCCTCGGCCTTCGTGTCCTTGGCAACCTCCTTGATGATGGCGTCAATGTCCTCCCAGTCTGCCAAGGGAGGATCTGGATACCGAGAAGGGGAATGACGCAAAGCCAAGACCAAGGTTCAAAAGAGAGAAGAAAAAGCTGGGACAGAAAGCAAATGACTTAACCGTGCCGGGCTAGGAACAAGTGGCCCCCTGCCCACCAATATCCGTCACCGGGACGGAGCCATTAACCCCCAAGTTTGCCTCCTCCTCCTCCGTGTGCATTGGCTCGGTGCTTGGCGCCCTTGCCGGGGACACCCCTCGGGGCAGCGTGGTTGATGGGGGCGGCGTGTTGGGGGTGGCCCTCGATGGCTCCTCCTGCTTTCGTCCTCCTCCTGCAGCCACGGCATGGTCAGTACCAAGGGATCGTACCCCAACACACGTAGATGAGGAGTGACTGGTGAACACACGCTAGGGGCTGAGACGGGGGCTGCGCCGGGGGCTGCTGTCCGGGCTGATCTCCACCACCGGCATGCGTGAAGCGCCCGCCGAGGGTAGGTCGCCCATCGAGGCCCTGGCCCTCTTCGCCACCCTCTGGGCCAACATCTCCCTGTCCCTGCGAAGAAGAAGACAAGTCTAGAAAAGTGGGGTGGTCTGAAAGGATGGAGATGGCAAAGGGCGGACACTTACTCGTCCTCCGCCTCCTCCCCTGCTGCCTTTCTTTTCCTCCTTGGGCTAAGAGACCCAAAATCTAAGACGACCTCCGTGTCAACATCTATGGGAGGAGGGGAAGGGGATGGAGTCTGGCAACGCCTGAACGAAGAAGAGGCGGTCACTTTCTTCTTCGCCACCATGGTCTTCGCCACCTTCTTTGTTGTCACGGCCCTCGTCTGGCGCGTGGACTCCCCCTGGGCCTCTTGCCGCAGTTCAGTCCTACCTGGCCGGACCGGCTCGCCAGAGCTGGCCCACCGCAAGACGCGCCTTTTTCCCATGGCCGGAGGGTTTTCAGCCTCGGCCTCTTCCTCGATCGACTCCTCGACCGCGTCCTCGACAAGGGGGCCTCAGTGTTCACACCGCTGGCCTCCTCGACAGACCCCGCCCACTGAGTGAGCTCCTTCTCCTCCGCAGCGGCGTCGGCCTTATCCTCCATGCCGCTAGCGCTGCCGGCCTCCCTGGCTAGCTCCACCTCTTCCACCCTCGCGGGGATGTAGTCTAGCTCTGCCTGGGTGGTGTCCTGTACGAGCAGCGGATCGTCGTGGTCATAGCCCTCCGACAAGTGGTCGAAGAACTCATGCACTTCGCGTGCCGGGGGCTCGACCCAGGACGGGTCGAGGCCGTGCGCATTGAAGACTGGCATCATGTCAAGGATGGCGGGCTGGCAAGAGTTGTTGCTCAGCGGGACTACTCCTGCTGGTAACCCAAACAGGGGCCCCTTGACGGCCTTGCCGGCCTTCGCGGCGCTGCCGGTCCTCTCCATCCTTCCATGGCTGTACATGTTGAGCTGGAAAAGCCTTTGGCAAAAATAGGCGTGCCCCATCACCATGAAGTTATACTTCAGGCCGGGGCGGAGCCTCATGATGTCGGCCGCATTCCTGAAGTCCCAGGACGGCCTCCCCTTGTTATGAAGTGGGGTGATTCGGC
Source organism: Triticum dicoccoides (assembly GCF_002162155.2). Lineage (NCBI taxonomy): Eukaryota > Viridiplantae > Streptophyta > Magnoliopsida > Poales > Poaceae > Triticum > Triticum dicoccoides. The sequence continues at coordinate 266,386,421 of NC_041391.1, forward strand.
GGCGGATGAAGTCTGCCCCGATCATCTCAAGGGTGAGCCCGGCCATGGTGAGGTGATGGATCCTGGTGGTGGCGATCGATAGCTTCCCGTCATCGGTGTCGAGGTCGCGCTAGTCCCCGCGGCGGGTCAGCGGGCTCTGACGAACCCGGCAGAACTCTAGCGGGTTCTTCTCCTCGATCTAGCACCACCGGCCCCGCACTCCTCCCACCTCTCCTTCTGGGCACCCTCTGGGTACGTGCCTTTTTCTTGGACCCTCAGGATCCAGGAGATGCTCCCGGAGAGGACGCCCCCTAGTTGGAGGCGAGGGTAGAAGTAGTGGTGGAAGAGCGTCGTGCTGGGAAGCACCTTGGCGAAGCCCTCACAGAGGTGGGAAAAGAATGCCATGCACGCCACGGCGTTCGGAGTGAGATCCAAAAGATGGAAGCCGAAGGTGCGCATGACGTCGCTGAAGAAGTCAGAGAAAAGGGGGCAGAGCCCGCAGGAAAAGAAATCGACGAAAAAGGGGTACCGATTTGGGCCGGCCTTAGTGCAATCGGCAGGGATGACGCGTGTGGCAGGGTGCCCCATCGTCTTCCTCCCTCACATGGGCAAGAATAAGTCCTTGAGGTGGATCACATCGATCGACAATGGGAGGAAGTAAGCGGACAGCGCCCGCCGCACCACCGCTTCGCTCTCCGGCACCTCCCTCTCCCCGGCATCCTTGGCCGCCCCCTTGCCCCTGCTAGTTTTGGGCGCCATGGCGGTTGAAAGGATGCGAGGGATCAAGAGCAATGAGGGCACAGCGGCGACGAGCAACAGCAAGAACTTGAGGAGGAAGAATATAGGGACGGCGGTTCCGAGATTCGAAAAGGCGCAGAGGGTAAAGGAGCAGCGCGCCTGCGGTTATTCCTTTTTATGGGGAAGGCGCGGGCCGCCTCTTTACCATTTACTGCGATGTGACGCCTACATGCAGCAGGCACCCCACGCATGACCCCCACGTCATGCACGACCCTCCATGTCGCGCATTCAACATGGGTCATGGGGAAGCGCAACGGTGTGGCCCAGGCCTGGGGGCTCCTGTCGGTGTACAAAAATTTGGGCTCTCTTTTGTACCCCTTTACTTGTGCACGGGCAGTCAGAGCCGCGCCCGTGGCCACACTTAGCAGGGCAGAGGAGGGAAACCGAAGCCACAAGACAATCAAGGCAACGCCAAGACAGAGACACAAAGAGCAAGAGGGTGAGGCAGACTCCCCCGGCAAGACCCTTGCAGGGGCAGCCTCCGCAGCCCCCGACAAGAGCCTTGCCGGGGCAACTTGCCCAACGCCAGCAGAGCGCGCCACCCTTGAGCCCCAGTGTTCCAACGCCATCAACCACATTGGGACCAAGGCTCGGGAGGCACCTCCATGGTGGCATGTAGATCTTCGTAAAGATCATAAGCACGCAAGATCAGATTAGGACCAGAAGACGGCAATCCTTGGCAAGATCCTCGCCGAGGAAATCCACGAGACCTCCGGCAAGATCCTTGCCGGGGACGACCGCGATGCCACGGCAAGACCCTTGCCGGGGCCCCAGCAAGACCCTTGCCGAGGACATCAGCGGGGCCACGGCGAGGACCGCACCTGCCAATTTTCCACTGCCGTTCCCATGTAGCTGCCAGCCCAGCCAGCTAGGCGAGCACCTGCGTGGCAACATGCGGCCTCTAGACTAGCTCAGCAAGCACCTGAGTGGTGGCATGCAGATCTTCGTGAAGACGCTGCCACCACAACAGCTCAGCAGCCTGCCAGCCTACATGGCGCCGCACGCCTCGTTGGCCTGGACACGTGTAGAACCAAGGCGAGGTGGCGACGGACGGGACGGGCCCCATTCCCGTCCCCAATAAAGCAAGGGGACACCTAAGGAGCGCATTTAATGCGTCTTGTCCCATAATGACGGGCGATAAGCTTAGCTATTGTACACTTTCCACCTCTTGTATGCCACTATGGCGGCCCCTTTTTCCTATAAAAGGAGGCCTGACGCATACTTGGGGGGGGGTCGGCTCTTTTGGACTACGCATGCACAGTAGGTAGTTCAAGAACACAAGAACACTCAAATATACACCAAAGCATGACTAGGGTATTAAGCATCCTCGCGGCCCAAACATGGGTAAACGATCTTTGTGCCAGCTCCTAGACCCGCTCTTTCCACAACCCCGCCCCCGCCGACCGTAGTCGGGATTCCAGTGATCCCATAGGTGTCGTTCCCACCAACACTTAGGTAATCCCATAAATGTTGAAACCAATGTTATCGTTACCATAACCCCGGAGGACTACATAAGGGACACTTTCCAGAACAATTCAGACTCCGAAAAGGAATAGGTATGTGGTACGGTAATTAAATCGACTCCAAAACAGTTCTAATAGCAATTTTTCTCCGTTTTGGAATATTTAAGAAAATAGGAAAATATGAAGTAGTTCGGAAAGGACATGAGGCTTCCACGAGGGTGAAGGGCGTGCCCTACCCCCCTGGGCACACCCCCTACCTCATGGGCATCTCGTGTGCCCTCTGGACTCCGTTTTCTTGCACGATACTTGTTTTGGTCGGTAAGAATTCATTATATAATCTCCCGAAGGTTTTGACCACCGTACCATGACAAAATCTTCTGTTTTTTGTTTTGAGCTGTTTCTGCCACAGATTAGAGCAAGATGTCTTCTCAAGATTCAGTCGGAGAGAGTCGGGTATCTAATCCAACACCGGGGCCAAGAGCAAATAGCAATGCTGACCGCTTTGGGCCATCAACGGAGGAAGATATGGAGGCCGACTTAAAAAGGATAGATGCTATGGAGGAGGACCAAGAAGTTACTTCTCGTCTCCAAGCCAGATTTATGATGCAGGAACTTCAGAGCTCAGCAATTCCAAATTCGGTCATCCCTCCCAATGCTAGATTTCTTTCTTATGAAAATATGAAAAAGAGTGTTACTTGTTCTCCCGCAGCTATGCGACATCCATGGGTGAAAGAAGCTTTAACTGTCGCAGATAAACTCCATAAGGAAACAATGGATCTTAGGCAGCAAGTCAATAAGCTCGAGGAGGAGAACCGTATCCTAAGGGGCATCATCACCAAGAATATTACATCACCACCTCCGAAGAAAGAGACATAATCAAATGGGTATGGGCACTCCCCTTGTCAACTTCCAAGCTTGGGGGAAGTGCCCCAGTATCCTATCACCATCACACTTCTATCTTTACAGTTTTTCTTAGTTCAATCCTTTTGGTTATATCTTGATCTAGTAGAATAAAGTTTAGTATGGTCTAGCTTTGAGTTTTGTGTTGATCCCTATCTATGTAATCGAGTCCGTGAGCTATCTATAATAAAGATTAGTTTTAAGTTGAGGGCTTTGCTATCTTGCAATGATCATGAGGGAATAAAAGATCATATTGATCTTTTGGAGAGTAATTACTTCACATATAAAGAGTATGATGAATAAAAGTTGTTGAGAGTTGACAAACATAGTTTTGGTCATCGTTGCAATTAAAAGGAAGTAATAAAGAAACAGAGGTTTTCACATATAAAAATACTATCTTGGACATCTTCTATGATTGTGAGCACTCATTAAAATGTGACATGCTAAAATGTTGATGTTGGACAAGGAAGACAACGTAATGGGTTATGTTTTCTTATATCCAAAATAAATTATATTGTCATGGATCATCCAACATGTTGAGCTTGCCTTTCCCCCTCATGCTAGCCAAACTCTTTGCACCAAGTAGAGATACTACTTGTGCTTCCAAAAATCCTTAAACCCAGTTTTGCCATGAGAGTCCACCATAACTACCTATGGATTGAGTAAGATCCTTCAAGTAAGTTGTCATTGTTGCAAGCAATAAAAATTGCTCTCTAATAAGTATGATCCATCAGTGTGGAGAAAATAAGCTTTATACGAGCTTGTGATATGGAAGAAATAAAAGCGACGGACTGCATAATAAAGGTCCCTATCACAAGTGGCAATATAAAGTGACGTTCTTTTGCATTAAGATTTTGTGCATCCAGCCCTAAAAGCATATGACAACCTCTGCTTCCCTCTGCGAAGGGCCTATCTTTTATTTTTGTCTTCTACCTCATACAAGAGTCATGGTGATCTTCACCTTTCCTTTTTACACTTTATCCTTTGGCAAGTACTATGTGTTGGAAAGATCCTGATATATATACCCAATTCGATGTGGGTTTTCATAAAGCATTATTGTTGAAATTACCCTTGAGGTAAAAGGTTGGGAGGCAAATCTATAATCCCCTATCTTTCTCTATGTCCGATTAAAATTTCATACCCATAAGTATTGAGTGAGTGTTGGCAATTGTGAAATACTAAATGATAGCTGAGTATGTGGATTTTCTGAAAAGTTCTTATATTTGACTCTTTCCAATGTTATGATAAATTGCAATTGCTTCAATGAGTGAGATTATAGTTTGCTAGTTTTCAATGAAGTTTCTGATTCATACTTGACATTGTGAATAGATTGTTACTTTAAGCATAAGAAATCATATGAAAATATGTATATATATGTTGTTGTTCTAAGAATGATCACGATGCCCTCATGTCTGTATTTTATTTTATCGACACCTCTATCTCTAAACATGTGGACGTATTTTTTGATATCGGCTTCCACTTGAGGACACGCGAGGTCTAAGCTTGGGGGAGTTGATACGTCCATTTTGCATCATGCTTTTATATTGACATTTATTGCAATATGGGTTGTTACTACACATTATATCACAATACTTATGCCTTTTCTCTCTTGTTTTACAAGGTTTACATGAAGAGGGAGAATGCCGACAGCTGGATTCTGGGCTGCAAAAGGAGCAAAATAATAGAGACCTATTATGCACAACTCCAAAAGTCTTGAAACTCCACGAAAGTCAGTTTTCGAATTTATTAAAAATATTGGGCGAAGAAAGCACCAGAGGGGGGCCACCCACTGTCCACGAGGGCGGGGGCGCACCCTACCCTGTTGGGCACGCCCCGTGCCTCGTGGGCCACCTAGAGGCCCCCTGATGCCCATCTTCTGGTATAAGTTGTCTTTTGTGTAACAGCCTGTTTTTGGCCCTTTTCTTGTTCTTTTGATTTATTTGATTTTTCTTTGTTTTTCTTTTTGGAGTGGTTCCGTGGCCTTGCCACCTGGGAAATCATCCTCATTCCTCCTCCCAAGTGGCTCATCATTCTCAAAACCTTGCCAAGATCATGTCACTTCACTCCTTGACAAAAACCTAAAATCTTTTTCTAGGGAATATTTCTTTTTCCTATTAAAGGAATAACCCTATCTGCCCTAGGTTGTGAAGCAACCTATATTTCTGTCCATCCAAAAATCCCCATATAATTCTCATAGTTCCTTTGGGTCATATGTAGCTCAAATATTTCTCATAATTTCTTCCCCTGGAAAAATATTGCACTATTCACGTCCATGGTCATACGGAGAATCAAGGACAAGAGTGGCCAGGTTATTTCAGTAAGGTATCCTAACAAAGAAAATCATGACCATAAAAGGGATGAAACTAACAGCAAAGGTATGATGATTTTTGCACAACCATCAGGCTCCGGATACCCAAGTCAGTTGAAAACCATAATTCTATATGGATCCACAAAGGCATACTCTCCATGGCTTACTCTGTTTTACAAGGATTTTCATATCCCGCGGACCCGCTTGACATGGTTAGTGTGGGATATCCAAGTCTGTTCTGTCAGATCCAAAATTCCTTTGCAACCACAGCAGTTTAACCTCAGTGGCAGTGTTAAAGCATATCGCAGCCTATTACCACAGATGGGTATATCGACCACATGAGAAAAATCAAAAGCCGAACAATCAGCTCAGACCCGGTATACTCACCGACAAAATCAAGTACACGACCAGTCTGTCAGGAAAAGCATTTGTCCGTCAGCCCCCTGTCGGGCTAGTCTCAAGATGTAAATATTTGAGGTATGACATAGCTATAACTCCATGCACCGTTATATTGCTCACACCAGAAGGCAGTCAAATCTTTGGTACATATCTGATGCTCGAGCCAAGGAAATAAATCAAGCTAAATCAGTGCCACCTATGAGCAATCAGATCCCGTCAGAAGATGGACATGATAATTCTCAGCATGTATTGAAGCCAGAAAGCATGCATTTATTTGAAGCAACCCCATGGCAGAAGTAAAAAAGGTTTTCATGACCAAAGGAAAAATTTATGCTCATGTCCATTAGATTTCACCGCAGATATGAGAAAATTCACGTCAGTAAAAAGATTTAGTATATGAGCAAAGACCTGTCAGAATTTGGGAAAGGTGAAGTAAACCACCCCAGAGCAAGGTAAGTTGATCATCTAAAATTCTTGTGGGAACAATAAATAAAGGTGAAAGGATACCCAAGTTGGAAACGGTGTCCTCAAGTCATACTTGTTCCCTGAGCAACAAAATCTCGAGGACGAGATTTATTTAAGGGGGGGAAGGTTTGTAACAGGCTGGTTTTTGGCCTTTTCTTTTTCTTTTGATTTATTTGGTTTTTGCACTATTTTTCTTTTTGGAGTTGTTCCGTGGCCTTGCCACCTGGGAAATCATCCTCATTCCTCCTCCCAAGTGGCTCATCATTCTCAAAACCTTGCCAAGATCATGTCACTTCACTCCTTGACCAAACCCTAAAATCTTTTTCTAGGGAATATTTCTTTTTCCTATTAAAGGAATAACCCTATCTGCCCTAGGTTGTGAAGCAACCTATATTTCTGTCCATCCAAAATTCCCCAACTAATTCTATTAATTCCTTTGGGTCATATGTAGATCAAATATGCCCAAACATTTCCTTGGCCAGTTCAAAAATTATTCCCCAATAATTATTTTTCTATTCTGCCCTGAATGGCACTTTGTGAAGGAAGTGTCATTTATATTTTTCCTATTGGCTCCCATCATTTTTGGGAATGATTATATGTCCAAATAATTGACTCATGCACAAGTTCAACTTTATTTGCCTAGCGAATTTTCGTAAGGGAATTTTCAAAGTTTTTGTCAAACAGAAGGCTTTGTGAAGGAAGTACTAGCTAGGAGTATCCAAATGAGTTGAACTTTTGCAAACTCCTCAATGTGCTCATATTAACCCCCTCCACCCATTTGTAGCCCCATACAATCATCTATGTGGGAACAGGAGCAAATCTTTGATTCTAGCAATATTTTCAGGTTATGAAGCAAGTGTATTTAATATTGCTGCAAAAAATCCTGATAAATTACCAGATTGTTATCCTACCCATAAAACATCTTTCCACCAAATTTGGCATCATTTCAATGAGCCATTTGATCACCAAAATTAATCCAAGTTTCTGGACAGAAATGATTTTTGTGAAGCAAGTGCCATTTTGGCTTGTCCATTTGGCATGAGCTTTTTACAGCATCTTCATATGTCCAAATAATCAAGCTTTTCCCAATCTTAGCCCAAGTTGATACCCTATGTGAGAGCATCATCATGATATTAATTTGTGGACCAAATATGCAGTTGTGAAGCAACTATGATTTATCTTGGTCCAAATCTTGTCAAAGTTACCAGGATGAAAGTCCTTCTTACCCTAAACCTCACAGACAAATGCTCTGGCTCCAGTTCCTTTCCTGTTGATCACCAATTCTCACCCAAGTTTACTGCAGTAAACTTCAGAGGGTGATTACCATTTAACCAGAGCATGTTTCACCGATCTACCACCGCAGTTACAACCTACCCATGGAGGACTTACCACTAGACAACATTTGCCAACGCTTGGCATCTTCTCCTCGCCAGCTCACGCAGTGACCATGGCCCTGGCGAGCATTAAACGCGCTCTGCCGCGACCTCGACGCTGTGCTCGTCCATGCTCTCCTCGTCTTGACCCCCAACCTTGTCCAGTGGCCTCCCCGTGATCAACCACGTCGCCCTAACCTCACTCCCCCTCCGTTCGTTTCCTCACCGACGCTCACCGATACTCATCCCCGAACGCCCATGGGAACACAGTGTTTAGTTTGGCTCTAAGCTCACCTCGGCCTCTTCCTCTGCTCCCCTTGCCTCTGTGACCTCTGCGGCTCGTCCGCTCTCTCGTTCGTCGCCTTCCCCGTGCCGTCCCGTGCTCGCTGGCCGTCGCCAGAGCCTTGGCCGGACGTGCACGGCGGAAACCGAGCCCATCCCTCTTGCTCCGGCTATAAATAGCCATCCCCGGCCTCGTCCGAGCACACCACCCGCCTTGCCTCGCTCCACTACTCCTCCCCGACCCCTCCCCTGAACAACTCCAGAGCCCGCCATTGCCGCCATGGCCGCCGCCCCCTGTCCACCTAAATTCGCTTCGAGGCGAGCTCTCCCCCTCCCCATAGCACCTCCAATGGAATCCCTCAACCACGGCGAGGTTTTCCCGTGCCCTTTCGATCCCGTTCCTCCATCGTAGCCCCGTCTCCAACTTCGCCGGAGCCGCCGTTCGCCTCAGCCGGAGCTCCGCTCGAGCCGTTGCTCTCCGGTGGCCGTGTCCTGCACCAGCAGATGCGGTGGTCCACGCCAAGTCCACCGGTGGTCGGAGCATGGCAAACGATGGCCGGAGCCACCCGGACGAGCGCCGGCATCGGCCCCGTCTTCTGCTTTGTCGGGCGAGCGACGAGGAGAAGAAGGAGGCGGGAGGAGGGCATTGACCATGTGCGTGGGTCCCGCGGCCCCACCAGTCAGCGAGATAAGCCCCGGCCCCTTCCTCGCTGATGTGGATTAGTGGAAATGTATTTCACGAAATACGTTTTTGCTGACCGAAAGCGTATTTCCTCAAGTGCGCATTTTGTTTTTCCTGTTAAGAGCCTGGATGTGAACATTTCTTTACAGATAGGTCCCTGGCAGAAAAACATTCATATCTTTTTAACCATAGCTCCAAATCAGGTGATTCCAAAGCCCACTTCTTCATTCCGTCGAGCCCGTTTTGATAGAACCATTTTCACCATGTTTTGACATTCGGAAAATGTCCATTATGCCCTTGCACTTATTCAGCCCCCTCCGAGAGAGTACGTTTTCCGGCGATTCGTTCCGTGAGTTACTCGCACTTTCTCCTGGTGATTTCTTCCCCCCACCCCCAGGCAAGCCACACCCTCCATTTGCATCACTGGAATGCAGTGACATGGTTTAATTTCTTTAAACTTGTTTAAAATATTGTTTTAGCTACTTGTGATTTGTGCATGGCATTTTCTCGGAGTATTATTTTGATCTTGTTGATGCCATGCTATTGTTTGGATTACTAGGAGTTATGTTTGTAGTTGATGAGTATCATGTTGCCATTGGAGTATTAGCGGTTGATATTATGATTGTTTTCATGATGATATCTGTTATTATATTTTGGAGAATTACTTTGGATGTCATGCTGCCTTTCGATTATTAGTGGTTAGTATGATTATTTTCATGATGCTAGTCGATGTTCTGTTGCTTGGAGTATTAATTTTGGATATGATGTTTACATGTGAATCTTAGCTGGATAGCTTTGTTCTGGTTATTGGAGTAGTAGAGTTATTGTTTTCAGATTCATCATGATAGAAATATTATGCTATCTTTGCAGTATTTTGATATGAGGATATTATGCTCGGATTATTTGTTGGATATTGCTAAGACTTGGATTATAACTTGATAGTTGATATCGGAGTATCAGTTATCACAATTCTATATTTGGGGATAAATTCCGTCATTAAGTTGGTCAGGTGCCACCGAACCAGGCTTTCTCAAGTGCAACCACATTTGCCTTTATGGGAAGGCCCTAATGCGATGTTATTTTCGTGTCTCTCGCCGGTGCCTCCAACGAGGGAAGGTTATGGGCGCGCGCTACCCAGATAAGGTAGGCGGACATAGGCCTTGTGTGCCTGTTATTGTTGTTATGTGCACATGTCCCCGTTTTGGACAGTTTATTATTTTGGCCACGATGGTGGCCGTTGGTGTCTTTGGTAGACACGGGGCCACCGAGGACTAGCCCAGTGGGGAGTGAGTCAGAGTGGCCGGGAGAGTGTCATGGAAGTAGATGGTTTCGTTGGAACGCCGTTGGTCCACCCGAATGGGAGTGCGAGGCCATGGGTTCCGTGGTGTGGGTAAAGTGCACTACCTCTGCAGAGTGTGTTTGTTTAAACTATCGATAGCCGCGTCCTCGGTCATGGGTATGGGTCAGTACTAGGTCACACCGTTCGATCGACACTCACATGACGGAATGACTTATAGGTGATTTATATGTTGATATTTTGAGCAGTACCGATTGGCAGGAAATTGATGATGATGTTGGGGACCAAGTGTTGGTCGTGGTAGTGATCGCCGGAAAGATCACCGTTTGAGACCAAGTGTTGGTCATGGTAGTGATCGCTGGAAAGATCACCGTTCCAGTCCAAGTGTTGGTCATGGTTGCGATCGCCGGAAAGATCACCATTTGGTTACAAGGTAACCCGATCCAAGAGCACGAGGTTGGTCCGTTTGTGATCCGTGAATGATCACCGTTTGGTTTCGATCACGAGGTGATCGAGATGGTATATTGCTTGGCCGATTAGCCAAGAGAGATATGGTTATGGAGATCTGAGATGGTGATTTATCAGTATTGTAGTAGTTCATATCATGCTTAGTAGTTTTTATTGTATCATGGTAGCTGTTAATTTAATTAACATGCTTAATGGTATGTTGTTGTCTTGCCTTGATGTTTTGGTTGTTGTGATCTTGCAAGTACGTTTAATGTACTGACCTGGTGTGTCATGACAGATTGCAGGTGATGTCGTGATTGCTTGATTCCTTGTCGTGGTTTCCGTTCGTGCGAGCTAGATCGTGTCCCAGCCAGAGTCCCTGCAGAGTGGATTTCACTACCTTCGTCATTTTTCTGCTGCTAGAAGATTTCCGCTGCTATGAGTTGTTCTGCTGCTAGCATAGAGCAAGTGTAGTATCGCAGGCGTAGTGTCGCCGTGCTAATGTGAACCTTTGTAACATCAAACCTATGTATTTATCCTTTGTAATAAGAGCTGATTTGTTCTATGTCAAGCAGTACCGTATTCCAGAGACTTCTCCTTGATCTCTGGGCTGGAATACGGGGCGTTCCAGTTTCTGTGAGCCGGGGTGCCACATGCTTGGTATCAGAGCAGGTCTAGCTATAGGAGACCCTAGTCAGCACGAGTGGTAGAAACCGGTAGAAATCGGTAGTATAGAGTCTGGCTTGATGATTGCATTTGGTTGCTGCATTTGTTTGTTGCATAGCATGCATATATCCTTAGTATTTGTGACAACGGTTTATCTGGTGAGTGTAGCTGGCATCGGTTCCGATCCACTACAACCCAACCTTTGCATTTCTACAATTCCTTTTTCTTTCGGTGTTTGATGTCATTTCTGTCCCAGTAGAGTGATGCCAACTGATCCCGACACTGTTTGCAAAAATGGTGCTCGGGTATCGCGCCGATGTCTTTCTTTTAGTCCCGTCTATCATTTCGGTGATGGACATGCTTCTATCCCGGATTGTTCTTTTATTTTGTCGTGTTGGCAACCCTTAATGATCTTAGTTATCAAGAAAGGGAAATGTCAGCAGCCTCAGTTTTTCCCTGTTATCCTATTGCTTGGACGAGTACAGATCTTTTTCCGTCTGCTTGATAATAATGTGGTTGCGACCTTTGTGTCCCACTACTTGATTACCGAGTACATCCTCACCTCCAAGCTAGCTCAGGTTGCTACCTGGCTAAGCTAGCACTTGGTGTAGCGCTGTTTACGCCAATTCTTCCACACATTTATTCGTCCTCGTGCACATCGTCACAGCATGCTAGATCGTAGAACCGGAGATCCCTCGAGATTTGTGCGCTTAGGAATTCATGCATATTGTGTGACTAGCAGTAATATGTGACATTGATTGTGTGTGAATTGATTGTTGTTGTGTGTTTTTGTTTAGTTGAGTTTTCTTTTGCTTCTTTCTTTTTGGGCCCCGGTGGTACATTATTTTCCCCTATAAAGAGTTGCTCATCAACAGACACCAGACTTGAAGAAGCAATAAGGATTTCAAATATTTGGAGGAAGCTCAGCTAAACATTATTGTCTACACAGTCAACCGCATTATGGCATTAACATCTGCTCAGAATACCAATGGTGTATTGGATTGACTATCAGCATCGAGTCTACATCAGTACAAAATCCTCACAGCAGTAATGATCCAGCCAGCAGAAAGACAAGTGAGGTATAAGACGAACGATATACTTTTAGACAGAGGAATGGATCATATACAAAGTTTTGGCTCAGTAATGCATGATGCTTGAAATATGTTATCATCCAAAATAAATTCAGAATGTGGTATGCTCAAGGAAGACAGTCAAACCTTTTTTCTCATGCAAATAATCAGCCTCAGAATATTATGGGTGTGTGTATGGATTTCAGTCTGCATATCCATATGAAGTTTTGGATATAAGAAACCCAGTATTCTTCCACACGCTATCGGAAGAAATTTATGATGCAAGGCTCCTCAAATTTTCCTCAGCGTGATATGGGAACAATTTCTGGCCCATGGTACCCAGTCTTTCTCAGCAGAATACCTCGGTAAAAGCTTCTGACAGACGGAAATGAAATTTCCTCAACAAGCCAACCTGAGGAGAAGCTTCTCAAGTATGGAACTCGGGCTTCTCCAGCACAATACTCAGGACAAGCTTCGTGTGTAAGCTATAGAGCCTTCTTCTGCACGATACCCAAACAAAAGATTTGAGAAGAAGTTAACAAGTCTTCCTCAGCAAGCTACTCGGATGGCTTCTCTCGTAAGCCATTCTGTCTGCGTCAGTACCACAATATTGCACCATCCTTAGAGATTATATGAAGAGTTACCAATGTATGGCAGTATCGCTCAAGAACCAGGCTTGCAATTATTTTGTCAGAGGTACAATTCAGTCAAAACATATGCTTACCGCAAGGATCGAGTGTTCGGTGGCATATCCTTCTTATATATGGTGAGCATGCATCCCCAGTCATATAAGTAACTCATACAAGATGCGATAGTGATCCAGAAGATATACCTAAGAAAAGTAAGGATCCCCCAACCTCACGAGTTAGGCAAAGGAAAATGAATATAAGCAGAGATACATCTCATGAAATACAAGGACCGACAAGATCTAGAGATGACATCATATAATCCACAATCTTGGCAATGATCATCAAGGTCATTATTCCCTCAACTGACAAGGGGATATTATAAAACCTTGTCGCCTTCTTGTATGATTGGCCTCAGCAATGAGCTCTGTACAACTAAAAACCACAGATATATGTCATATGTGTGCGGACCCAGGTCAGAAAACAAGCACAAGGAACAATGTCAAAAATATTGCACTACTCACGTCCATGGTCATACGAAGAATCAAGGACAGGAGTGGCCAAGTTATTTCAGTAAGGTATCCTAACAAACAAAATCATGATCGTAAAAAGGATGAGCTTGACAGTAAAGGTATGATGATTTTTGCGCAACCACCAGGGTCCGGATACCCAAGTCAGTTGAAAACCATAATTCTATATGGATCCACAAAGGCATACTCTCCGTGTGGCCTACTCCGTCTTACAAGGATTTTCATATCCCACTGACTCGCTTGACATTGTTAGTGTGGGATATCCAAGTCTGTTCTGTCAGATCCAAAATTCCTTTGCAACCTTAGCAGTTTAACCTCAGCGGTAGTGTTAAAGCATATCGTAGCCTATTACCATAGATGGGTATATCGACCACATGAGAAAAATCAAAGCCGAACAATTAGCTCAGACCCGGTATACTCACCGACAAAATCAAGTACACGACCAGTCTGTCTGGAAAAGCATTTGTCCGTCAGCACCATGTCAGGCCAGTCTGAAGATGTAAATATTTGAGGTATGACACAACTATAACTCCATGCACCTTTATATTGCTCACGCTAGAAGGCAGTCAAATCTTTGGTACATACCTCATGCTCGAGCCAAGGAAATAAATCAAGATAAAATCAGTGCCACCTATGAGCAGTCAGATCCCGTCAGAAGATGGCCATGATAATTCTCAGCATGTATTGAAGCCAGAAAGCATGCATTTATTTGAAGCAACCCCATGGCAGAAGTAAAAAGGTTTTCATGACCAAAGGAAAATTTTATGCTTAGGTCCATTGGATTTCACCGCAGATATGAGAAAATTCACGTCAGTAAAAAGATTTAGTATATGAGCAAAGACCTGTCAGAATTTGGGAAAGGTGAAGTAAACCACCCTAGAGCAAGGTAAGTTGATCATCTGAAATTCTTGTGGGAATAATAAATAAAGGAAAAAGGATACCAAGTTGGAAACGGTGTCCTCAAGTCATACTTGTTCCCTGAGCAACCAAATCTCGAGGATGAGATTTCTTTTAGGGGGAAGGTTTGTAACAGCCTGGTTTTTGGCCGTTTCTTTTTCTTTTTATTTATTTGGTTTTTGCTCTGTTTTTCTTTTTGGAGTGGTTCCATGGCCTTGCTACCTGGGAAATCATCCTCATTCCTAATCCCAAGTGGCTCATCATTCTCAAAACCTTGCCAAGATCATGTCACTTTACTCCTTGACCAAACCCTAAAATCTTTTTCTAGGGAATATTAATTTTTCCAATTAAATGAATAACCCTATCGGCCCTAGGTTGTGAAGCAACCTATATTTCTATCCATCCAAAAATCCCCAAATAATTCTCATAATTCCTTTGGCTCATATGTAGCTCAAATATGCCCAAACATTTCCTCGGCCAGTTCAAAAATAATTCCCCAATAATTATTTTTCTATTCCGCCCTAAATGGCACTTTGTGAAGGAAGTGTCATTTATATTTTTCCTACTGGCTCCCAACCTTTTTGGGCATGATTATATGTGAAAAATATTTGCCTCATGCACAAGTTCAACTTTATTTGCCTAGCCAATTTTCCTCAGGGAATTTTCAAAGTTTCTGCCAGACAGAAGGCTTTGTGAAGGAAGTACTAGCTAGGAGTATCCAAATGAGTTGAACTTTTGAACACTCCTTAATGTGCTCATATTAACCCCTCCACCCATTTTCAGCCACATCCAATCATCTATGTGAGCACAGGATCAAATCTTTGATTCTGGCAATATTTTCAGGTTGTGAAGCAAGTGTATTTAATATTGCTGCAAAAATCCTGATAATTTACTAGATTGTTCTCCTACCCATAAAAAAATCTCTCCACCCAATTTGATATCATTACAATGAGCCATTTGATCACCAAAATTATTCCAAGTTTCTGGACGGAAATTATGTTTGTGAGGCAAGTGCCATTTTGGCTTGTCCATTTGGCATGAGTTTTTTACAGCATCTTCATATGTACAAATAATCAAGCTTTGCCCAATCTTAGCCCAAGTTGATACTCTATGTGAGAGAATCATCATGATCTTCATTTCTGGAACAAATATGCAGTTGCGAAGCAACTATGATTTATCTTGGTCCAAATCTTGTCAAAGTTACCAGGATGAGAGTCCTTCTTACACTAAACCTCACAGACAAACTTTCTGGCTCCAGTTCCTTTCCTGTTGATCACGAGTTCTCACCCAAGTTTACTACACTAAACTTTAGAGGGTGATTACCATTTAACCAGAGCATGTTTCACCGATCTACCACCACTGTTACAACCTACCCAGGGAGGACTTACCACTAGACAACATTTTCCAACCCTTGGCGTATTCTTCTCGCCAGCTCACGCGGTGACCATGGCCCTGGCGAGCATTAAACACACTCTGGCGCGACCTCGGCGCTGTGCTCGTCCATGCTCTCCTCCTCTCGACCCCCAACTTTGTCCAGTGGCCTCCCCCTGATCAACAGCTTCGCCCTGACCTCACTCCCCCTCCATTAGTTTCCTCAATGATGCTGACCGATGCTCGCCGCTGAACGCCCACAGGGGCACAGTGTTTCATTTGGCTCCGAGCTCACCTTGGCCTCTTCATCTGCTCCCCTCGACTCCATGACCTCTGCGGCTCGTCCGCTCTCTCGCTCGTCGCCTTCTCCTTGCCCTCCCGTGCTCGCTGGCCATCGCCAGAGCCTCGGCCGGACATGCCCGACGGCAACCGAGCCCATCCCTCTCGCCCCGGCTATAAATAGCCATCCCTGGCCTCGTCCGAGCTCACCTCTCGCCTTGCCTTGCTCCACTACTCCTCCCCGACCCCTCCCCTGAGCTCCAAGAGCTCTTGAGCCCGCCATTTCCGCCATGGCCGCCGCCCCCTGTCCACCTAAATTCACTCTGAGGCGAGCTCTCCCCCTCCCCATAACACCTCCAGCGGAATCCCTTAACCACGGGGAGGTTTCCCCATGCCCTTCCGATCCTGTTCCTCCACCGTAGCCCCGTCTCCAACTTCGTCGGAGCCGTCGTCCGCCTCAGCCGGAGCTCCGCTCGAGCCGTTGCTCTCCATTGGTCGTGTCCTGCACCAGCAGATGCGTTAGTACACACAAAGTCCATCGGTGGTCAGAGCATGGCAAACGGTGGCCGGAGCCACCCGGACGAGCGCCGGCGCCGGCCCCGTCTTCTGCTCCATCGGGCGAGCGAAGAGGAGAAGCAGAACACTACAAAAAAAGACACATCCGTGACATTTTGGGTTGAACAATTTTTTTTTATTTCATACAGATGACACTTCTATGACGATAATTGTGACAAAACCAGGTATCATCATAGATGTGGTGGGTCCAACTTCTATGACAAAAAATCATGACAAAAAATGGTCTTTTCGTCCTGGGCGGGCGGGAGACGCGGTTGCATGACATTCTTTGGGCCGTCCATGACGGGAAAAACCGTGGTAGAAGCGAGGGGGGGGGTAATTTCGGGGAGTTCCCGGTTACAGTGGGATGTCGGGGTCCGAGCGATGCGCGTTTCTCTCGTACACGTACGCACGTGTGTGAGAGGCGTTGGCTCTAACTGAACCCGAGTGAGGCGTTGGGCTCTAACTGAACCCGAGCGATTGCACTGCAGTCTACGCGTTACTGAACCCGAGCGATCGATCAATGGCTGTTAACTGAACCCGATCGAGCGATTCCTTCGCTGCTGCTGCTAACTGAAGCCGATCGATTGGATGAACAGTGAGCATTGCCGGGGGGGTTGGATGAATAGTGAGCGGTGGCGTTGCCTCTGGATAAACAGGACCCCGTGGTGTGGAGGGCTGGATGAACAGTAGACATTGGAGGGGTGCCCGTGGAGGGGTGGTTGAACAGGACCCCGTGGTGCGGAGGGCTGGATGAACAGTAGACAGTGGAGGGGTGCCCGTGGAGGGGTGGTTGAACAATAGCTGGTGGAGTAGCGCGCGGTGGAGGCTGGATGAACAGGAGCCCGTGGAGGCTGGAGGAGGTCGACGGTAGCCCGTGGAGGCTGGAGGAGGTCGATGGTGGAGATGAACAGTATCCCGTGGAGTCCAGTTTTGCGGTACGCCACACCCCTCCCGATGAACAGGACCCCCGTTTCGAACGTAGTGCTCCAACACAAGTCCGTTTCATCCTTTTTGCGGTACGCCACACCCCTCCCCATCAACAGGAACCCCTGTTTCGACCGTAGGAGGTCCGTTTTGCCGTACGCCACACCCCTCCCGATCAACAGGACCCCCGTTTCGACCACAGGAGGTCCGTTTCCTCCGTCTTGCGATACGCCACACCCCTCCCGATCAACAGGACCCCGTTCCGAACGTAGCAGGTCTGTTTCCTCCATTGTGCGGTACGCCAGGCCTCGTTTCCATCGCCTGTTCCGTCCAAGCCCTCCCGATGAACACGACCACGCATTCCGTTCTGACCCAGCCGGTTGGCTCCCACTCATTCCGTTGCCTCCCGATGGACACGACGCATTCCGTTGCCTCCCCATGAACACGACGCATTCCGTTGCCTCCCCTTGAACACGACGCATTACGTTGCCTCCCCATGAACACGACAATGACGCTGTTTCTCCGTTTCGACCCAGCCATGAACACGAGCCCTGGACGTACGTATGCGCGTGTAGGCATTCGAGACCCTGCCTGTATGTACGTACGTGGCCGTATTTTCTTTCTTGCACCCTGGCCGTTGTACATACGTGTACATGCTACGTGCGCGCCTCTACTATGACACGTGCGCGCCTCTACATCCACCAGTATATATGTACGTACACGTTCGCGACCAGAATGACAACACTACGTACGCTTCGACCAGGTGGGTCCCGACTATCAGGCACTTCCTTGCGTGCGAAGATGTAGCCGGTAGGTCCCAGCATTCAGGGGGCGAATCTTTATTTTGCCCGAACGCACTTCCTTGCGTGCGAAGGTGTTGCTGGTGGGTCCCAGCAGTCAGGGGGCGAATCGTTTTTTTGCCCGGACGCACTTCCTTGCATGCGAAGATGAAGATGGTGGGTCCCAACGGTCAGGGGGAAACGTTTTTTCACGAAATACAGTGGCCCGTCTGGTGGGTCCCAGCTGTCAGGTGGAGGAATCATTATTTTCCACGTAATAAGGAGGCAATTCCTTGCTGCGGCCGTGGACCCAGCTGTCAGCCTCTCCACGTACAGTCCACGTCCGATGGAAGTCGTTCCTTGACCACGTTGACCAGGCCGCACCGAGAGCACCACGGCGGTGGACGACAGCGAGGCCTAGGAAGGGGACGACGCGGAGCCGGGGAAGACGCGTGAGTGGAAGCCCGCTCGGAGAGGAGTATGAGGGTTCACTAGTTAGGCTGCGGTGTGAGGTTGCTGTCACCGCAGGGCCTGGCCAGCGGTGGGAATAGTAGGGGGCGGTGAGGTCTCCGCGGTAGCACAACGGGCACGGGAGGCAGGAGCATGCGGCACGACCGGCGCTGCTTTGGGCGGCTGGAGCGAGAAGACCAGAGGTTGAAGAAGCACTACGGCTGTTGGATGGACATCTTACGGTCACTGGAGCTAGAATCGTTCATATTGACTAAGTTGACAAAGCCCTCCATCCCCGTCAACTTAGTTGGCCCACAAGTCATCCTCCCACTATGGTGGGTCCTAGCTAGCAGGGGGTATTCATTTTTTTGTGCGTAATAAGGAGGCACTTCCTTGCGTGCGAAGATATAGCTGGTGGGTCCGACATGTCAGCGAGGGGAACTTTTTTACGCGAAATACAGAGGCCCTTCCAGTGGGTCCCAGCTGTCCGGTGGAGGAATCATTATTTTGCGCATACAGTCCACGACTGATGGATGTCGTTCATTGACCACATTGATCATGCCGCACCGAGAGCACCATGACGGTGGACGACGGCGAGGCCTAGGAAGGGAATGACACGAAACCAGGGAAGACTCAGCAATGGTTGCCCACGCGGTGGGGAGTGCGAGGTTTTACTGGTCCGGCTGCCATCGCCGGAAAATAACAGGTGGTGTGGGTGAGTAGAGGAATGGCCTAGCCAGCAATGAAGTAGGGTGGGGCGGTGCGGCCTGTGCTGCAGCATAGCCGGCCACGGGAGGCGGGAGCAGGCAGTCGCACCAGAGCTGGTTTGGGCGGCTGGAGCAAGAAGATCAGATATTGAAGAAGCAGCACGGCCGTTGGATTAACATCCAACGGTCACTGCTGCTAGAATGGTTTGTGGACTAAGTTGACAAAGCCAAAGTACACGTCAACCTAGTAGACCCACAAGTCAGCCTCCAAATCTGTCCCAAACAGCCTACAGCCCGAAATTTCTAGCGAGATTCTAATTAATTTTAAATCTAAATATACCTTACTTTAAATTCAATGAAATTTTACCCGCACAAAAACAATGAAATTTAAAATATCAAAATCCGAAAGAAAACAGTATTTTGGAACTAATTGCATGTTTGCTGTATTTTTTCATTTTACAGCCCATTTATTATTACTTATAGCCCATTTCTTATTACTTATAGCCCATTTTCTGGGCAAAATGCATCCCTCCTCGTCTTGAAAGATTTTCGGCCCAGCAGGTCATAGAAAAGAAAGTAGGCCTACGTTGGTTATTCTGCAGAAAACAAAATAGCTGGCTAGCCATTTTCAGAAAGGAAAAAAAGAAACGGGGCTGGTCA
This sequence comes from Triticum dicoccoides, assembly GCF_002162155.2. Taxonomy (NCBI): domain Eukaryota; kingdom Viridiplantae; phylum Streptophyta; class Magnoliopsida; order Poales; family Poaceae; genus Triticum; species Triticum dicoccoides. The sequence goes on from NC_041391.1 coordinate 266,406,331, forward strand.
TGTGTTAAACATATGAAATAAAAGCCTGGGGTAGACGGGCCACGGGTCCTGCACAACCCAGTTGATACCCTCCTCCGTCCCAAAAAAACAAAATTATTGCGCGCGCTGCTGGGTCCCTACTATCATCCTCACCATGTACAGTCATCTCCTTATTCCTCTCGGTTGTTGACCATGTTGACAACAATGGAGGGCGGCGCCACGACGAGCGAACCAAGGCAGAGGACGATGGTGAGGCCTCGGACGGGAACGAACAGGAGCCGGGGAAGATAACAGCCAGCCGTGGGAGGCGGGAGCAGGCGGTCCCGCTGGCGCTGGTTTGGCTTTGGTGGCTCGAGGAAGAAGAGCCTGAAGAAACGTGACAGACATTGAATGTCAATCCAACGGTCAAGGTTGGCACAATCGTTTGTTGACTAAGAGGACAGCAAGTAGCATACTTTTTTATATATTGGAAGAAAACTGCAAGGAAAATCTGTTCGTCTGCCGTCCTCCTCACAGGGAACGTTCGCCACATAAGTGACTAGCACCCTTGGTTTTCAACCGAGAGGTCTTGGGTTCGAGTCCCAGGAACTCTCAATTTTGTCCTTCTTTCTTCCTCGCAAAAAAGGGAAAGAAAATCAAAGACTTGGGAAAGCGTACAGAACAAGCTGGTGTACCAATAAAGAGACGTTGTTGAGTTTTAGAAAAAAGAAAGACGTTCTCTTGTAGCTGGTTCGAATCCAAACCTAGACTATGACTATATATGGTGCTATGCTACTCTGCAAGTAATGAAACTGACATATCCAATGTTCGCTTCTCCTCTTCTCTACTTACTCTGCCTTGCATCAGAACCTCTGGCCGCAGCAACCATGTCCGCTGGTTGCTCATCCACCTGCTCTTCAGCAGGCAACAACTAGATATGTGCCAAGTCACCACCCGTACCATCGCCTGTGGGTCTCATCACACCCCCGCCGGCACGCGCACCGCAGCTGATTGCTCATCGCAACCCGCTGCCGTTGGTGTGGTGCCACTGCTGCAAATCACGCAGACTCATCCGTCGCGTCTCAACCACAATCCGGAACCCTGGCCGAGTCTTCTACAAATGCCCGAATCATGGGGTAATAATATGTTTAAGTGTTGTTCTGCTGCTTTCAGTTCCTGATTTTTTTAATAGTTTGGTTGATGATCTTCCAATTTGATTCGTGCGAAAAGGGAAGATTCGTGTGATTTGTATTTCTGGGAAGTTGCTAATGTGGGGGAATGCAACTATGCTGATTATTTGGTTAGCCGAGGAATCCCAATACCAGCAGGTTGGGGTGTTCGACAAGTAACTGAAGGAACAACAGAAGAGGAAGATGCAGACCAGAAGGTTAAAGATGCAGTTCCTCTGATCATGGCCAAGCAACAGCTGTTGAACGGCCTTGACAGCAATGAGGAGATGAAAGAGCTTGTGAAGATAATGGGCAGAATTGATGTGCTCTGTAGGATGATTGTCTCTTTATTTGCAGTTCATGTAGCACTCGTGATGTATTCAGTGGCTACGACATGAGCACTTTGCTGAAACTAGTAATGAATGAAACCTGTGTAGCAGGCTGGGCATAGTGTTGTGAACATCTAATGATTTCTATTAATGGAAATCAGGGGGTATCCCCTTTTTCTCATATAAATAAATAAATAGAAGAGGCCCTGTCAGGTCAGCTTTGTTCTCATTCGAAGACGTCGAGCAAATTGCTGTCCAACAGCAAACTATGTCATCAAATTCAAGTTTCACAGCCAAATATGAGTACAACTAAACAACAATGTCATCATGTTTTAGTTGTCATACCATCACCAAACACAAATCAGCATAAATAACAAGTGATGTTCTCACAGCAAAATACTAAACAACATGTTCATCAGGTTTCAGTTGGCATAGAAAACACAATTTCACATAGTAGTTAAAAAAACATCTTCTGACAGCAAATACACAAAAGCAATGTAATCATCATCCACAGCAGTAGCGTCAACATCTTCGCCATGTGTATCAGTCTGAATCGTAATTCCCCACGGTGTCATCTTCTTCTTCGTCCTCAACGTCCTCGAACGTTGGCTTCTTCTTGATCAACTCTTGTATGTCCACAACAGGACATGCAATCTTTTCGCCGGCGTCGTTGATGTGATGGTTCTCAAAGATATTAGGAACATCAGTGTTATCTTGTACATCAGGAGTAGTGTAAGCATCATCTTGTTGTGCAACTTCATTAAACAAATTCCTCTGCTCAAACCTTTGCAATACTCTCTAGTCATTGCTACGGGCAAATGTGTCTTCCAGGAAAAATATCTGTGTTGCTTGATTTTCCAAAATAAAAGGCTCGTTGGTCTAGTACACCGCCTTGACATTGATGGATTTGAAATAATCATCAGCTCTGGGTTTTGCGATCCTGGAAAACAGGTTATACCAACGACAGCACAACAGAACCACACACCGATGATCCTCGAAGCTGGAGATATACTGCAATTGAACAATGTTTGTTATGTTAGCATACATTTCAGTTGTCTCTTTGTCTCTTCCTGCCTTCGTCTCATGCAAGGGTGTTGTAGCACACATCTCCAACAATGGCAGATTCATAATGTCTTACCCGAGTATCAGGACAAATTGCTAGTGAGTAAAGGGCATCATCAACTGCCTGCCCATCCTCCTGCATCTTCTTAACCTTTTAGAAAATAGACAAGCTGATCATCTTATGTACTCAATATATTAAAAAAACTAACAGTGCACTTGAAAAGCTTACATGGTTCTTGAACCATTTCACAAATCCTGCCATAACCAGCTTGTCAATGTTTCTTGGATTTTGCGGTAGTAACTTCTCTTTGTAGATGCTGCACAACATAGTGATCGCGTCAAACATCTAAATATATAAGAATGTGCTGCAAGTTTAGTAGATTACGATGTATAAGCTGCAGTACTGCACTTACTTGATATATGGTAGTATCTCAGGACAGTTATTCAACACATACCAAACCATTTTGTCCAAATATTTAGGTTTGTCCTCTTGTTGACTCTTCCCTGTAACTCAAACAGAATAATCGAAAACATTGAGCCCGGGATTGTCTTCAACCACCTCTTTGCTAAGCTGATCAGCTATTTCAATGTATTTTGAGCAGAATGTCAACGCTTCTGTAGCAATGTAGGCCTCTGCAATGGAACCCTCGGGTTTAGCTCTATTCCTAACATAGCCCTTGAAAGTGCCTAGCTGCCTTTCAATAGGGTACATCCAGCCATACTATACTGGACCTCTAAGTAGTGCCTCATCAGGTAGATGAACAGCCAAATGCACCATCACATCAAAGAAGGCTGGAGGATATATCTTCTCAAGGTCGCATAGGATAGTTGGTATCTTGTCTCTAAGATGCTCCAAAGCATCTATCCTGATATTTCTACTGCAGAGTTCCCTGAAGAATTGTCCCAACTCTACAACTGCTCTGTATAAGTTAGGGCGGCCCAATCCTCTAAGGGTAACAGGTAAAACCCTTTGAAGTAGGACGTGCCAGTCATGAGTTTTCAACCCTTGTACCTTGTTTCCATCTGCACTGACTCTCCTTTCAGGGTTGGAAGCAAATCCATGTGGGAATCTCACATGTGACAGGACCTCGCAGAATTCTTTTCTTTTTACCTTGTCCAAGACGTACACAACTGGTGCCATATCCTATGGTTTACCTTCATCTTGCACCTGCAAATCCTTTCTGATACCCAGGTGTGTCAAATCAATCCTAGACTTTAAGGTATCTTTCGTCTTGCCTTCAATATTAAGAAGTGTGCCGATAATGCTATCACATATATTTTTCTCGATGTGCATCACATCAAGATTATGCCGCAGATCCAAATCTTTCGAATACTCCAAGTCCCACAAAGTGGACCTACGGGTAAACAATAATCTCTCTTCTACCCTGCCATGCTTCCTTTTCCCGCTACCATTACCAGGATGGTTTCCTGATGTAATATGTCTGACCTTCTCTAATTCCACTTGCAACTCATCGGCGGTGAGCCTCTTTGGCGAATCATGGTTTTCATGCTTTGCATTGAACACATGTCTTTGGTATTTTCTAGGATGCGGCTTGTCCTTGGCAAGGAAACAATGGTGTCCAATGTAACAGATCTTGCTAAGTATTGCGTATGACAGTGGATTCCTGTCACAGCGAACACATGCATTGTAACCATGTGTCGTTCGCCCTGACATAGGGCCCAAAGCCGGATAATCATGGATGCACCAAATTATATCAGCACGCAGAAAGAAATCAGCTGGTGGGCTGCTATATAGGTCTTGAGTGAGAACACCCTTCCATAGCTGTTGAAGTTCCTCCACAAGAGGCTCCATGAACAAATCAAAATCCTTTCCAGGACTTATTGGACCTGGGATGAGCAAGGCCATCATGTAGTTTGATTCTTTGGTGCAGACATTTGGAGGCATGTTGTAAGGGATAACAAGCACTGGCCACATGCTATATGTGGCGCTCTGGTGGCCAAATGGGTTAAATCCATCTGAAGCTAAGCCAAGTCTAATGTTTCTCGGGTCAGCAGCAAACTCTTTGTGTTTATCATTGAAGCTTTTCCACTCACTACCATGAGATGGATGGCTCATTACATTCTGATTTATGTACTCCTGGTTCCAAGAATGCCACAATACATCCTATCTTGTTTCAGCATCATGAAACAACCTCTGCAATCTTGGTGTAATTGGAAAATTTCTCAGAACATTATGAGGAATCCTCTTCACAGCATCGCCATCTTTCCATCTTTATGATTTGCATTTCGGGCATTCACTTAAGTTGGTATAATCCTTCCGGAACAGAACACAATTATTCTTACAGACATGGATCATATCATATCTAATTCCAACTGCATGAAGGAAATTCTTCATTTTACTGTAGGTGTGTGGCAGCTCAGATGCATCTGGGAAAGATTTGCGGAAAGTAGCCAACATCGCATCGAATGATGTGTTGGTCATCCGTTCAGATGTCTTCACCTGAAGAAAGGTGACCATAGCTGAGAATATTGACACCTTATTTCCTGGGGTGACAACAACGTTGCATTGTTCCAACATGCGGGCCCACCGTTTTTCTTCTGCAGGTGAAAGTTCACGGAATGCACTAGCATTTCGTAACATTGTTTCAATGTTGGTCAAACTCACTGGCTCCACCACCACCACCTCCTCCTCCTCTTCCACCTAAGCATCAGGCAGATCAAGATGGTGATCTGCTGCTTCCACGTAGTCAATAATATTGACGTGCATAGCTTCACCATGACGAACCCACCTAGTATATGTGACTGACATCGCATACAAGTGTTGATGATTTTGCACAGTTGACTGGGGTCTTGTAACTGAATTCATACAACTGCTACACTGGCAGAGCACATCTGTTTTCGGACCACCGTACTCAGCTCTGATAAAGTTCATGAAGTTTTCAACCCCCTCGACATATGCAGCGGAGAATCTTCGAGCAGAAGTTATCCAAGTCCTATCCATCTGTTAGACATACAAATTAGTTCTTCTACTAGATATTACAGGAAAAACATATATGCTTTTTTATGAAGGCCAGAAAAAAAATACCTAGGTCGATGTCTAAAGCCATGACAAGATATTCGGACGAGCAGATCTAAGTAAAGAAATATATGTAGTGCCAATTCAGCAAACAGATTTGAGTGCCAAACTATGGCAGGCTGTTTCAGCAGTCAATGAGGTCGAGCACACAACCATCAAACTATCGAAGGCCATCGCAGCAACAAAGATTGGCTACTAGACCATGGCAATCTACGTCACAATAAATATATGGCAGGATATTTTAGCAACTGGCCTTGGCATGCCATCTCAGCTAAGCAGATTGAGTGCAGAACAGGTCAAGGAAGCTTCTTAAGCAGAGCATATTGACGGTAAACTACTTCAGCAAATAGTGAGATTAACAGCGTCTATCAGCTAACATTCAGCGCTACACCGACATGAACGGGGCCTCAGTCTAGAATGCGCGTACCGTGGGAGAAGCTGACCGCCATGCGTCTCCACACGAACATCGCCAGCGGTGGCGGCGCTAACCGTTGTGTGCCTCCACAAGAACGTAGCCAGAGGTGGCGGCGTGGCTAGAGGACGACAGTCTGCGAGAGCGTATTGTGGGAGAGCGAGGATCGCCGAACCGCGGCGCCGCCGTATCGGCACGGCGGGGAGGGCGGCTTTGGCAGAGCGAATGGAATGGATGGGGAC
>NC_041391.1:266412650-266417198 GCF_002162155.2 Triticum dicoccoides
GGGGACAGGGGGGAGGGGGGTTTGGGGAATATTTTTGGCTAGTTGGCCAAAGGGCGGTTGAATCGGATTTGGGGGGAATTTTTGGGTGTGGTGGGGGGGTAGGTTTTTCGCGCGGTGGGCGGGGGGAGTTTGGCGCATGGTTGGTTTCTCCAAGTGCAGTCCCACGTGTCAGTGAAGAGGCAAGCCGAAGCGCGTTCCGTTTGTGTGAGCCGTGTGCAGGACCGAACGTGTGTGGGGTGCAATGCGACCGTGACAGGAGTTCTATGAGTGTACCGCCTTTTTTCCTTTTAAACTAGGTGCTTCACCCCCTGAAAGTGCAACTATCCCTAGGTGGTTTTGGTAATTCATAACAACATATAGCTCATTGAGCTAATGCTATTCCAACACTATTATTTCAGGAAAGCTCAATGAATGGCATGGCATGGATGATGAAAGTGGATCCCTCAAAATACTAAGGACAAAGGATTGGCTCAAGCTTAAAAGCTCAAGAATCTTCATTTAATATTTTAGTGATCCAAGATCACATTGAGTCTATAGGAAAAGCCAATACTATCAAGGAGGGATGAGGTGTTGCTTAATGAGCCTCTTGCTTCATGTGCTTAGTGATATGCTCCAAAAACCCTCAACTACTTTCTCACATCCACAAATGACCTAAATCCAAAGCCAAAATTGGTCACACCGATTCTTCCTATCTGGCGCCACCGATTTCAAATGTCATAGCCACTGCCACAAACCCTAGGCAAATCGGTTCTACCGATAGGGATCTCGGTCTCACCGAGATGGGATTGTAATCTCTCTGTTTCCCTTCGTAACGTTTTGGTCAAACCGAAGTGAGTGATCGGTCCCACCGAGATTGCAATGTAAACTCTCTGTTTCACTCTTGTAACATTTCGGTCTCACCAAAAAGAGCAAATCGGTCCCATCGAGTTTACCTGACCAACTCTCTGGTTAGCTAATTACCAACGTCGGTCTCACCGAGTTTGTGTAATCGGTCTTACTGAGATTACGTTATGCCCTAACCCTAACCGAATCGGTCTCACCGAGTTGCATGTCAGTCCCACCGAAAATCACTAACGGTCTCTAGATTTACTAAATCGGTCCGACCGAGTCTGTTGAATCGGTCCCACCGAGTTTGGTAAATTGTGTGTAACGGTTAGATTTTGTGTGGAGGCTATATATACCCCTCCACCTCCTCTTCATTCGTAGAGAGAGCCATCAGACTAAACCTACACTTCCAACTTACCATTTCTGAGAGAGAACCACCTACTCATGTGTTGAGGCCAAGATATTCCATTCCTACCATATGAATCTTGATCTCTAGCCTTCCCCAAGTTGCTTTCCACTCAAATCTTCTTTCCATCAAATCCAAATCCTATGAGAGAGAGTTGAGTGTTGGGGAGACTATCATTTGAAGCACAAGAGCAAGGTGTTCATCATCAACGCACCATTTGTTACTTCTTGGAGAGTGGTGTCTCCTAGATTCGCTAGGTATCACTTGGGAGCCTCCGACAAGATTGTGGAGTTGCACCAAGGAGTTTGTAAGGGCAAGGAGATCGCCTACTTCGCGAAGATCTACCGCTAGTGAGGCAAGTCCTTCGTGGGCGACGGCCATGGTGGGATAGACAAGGTTGCTTCTTCGTGGACTCTTCGTGGGTGGAGCCCTCCGTGGACTCGCGCAACCGTTACCCTTCGTGGATTGAAGTCTCCATCAACGTGGATGTACGATAGCACCACCTATCGGAACCACGCCAAAAACATCCGCCTCTCCAACTGCGTTTGAATCCTCCAAACCCTTCCCTTTACTTTCTTGCAAGTGCATGCTTTAATTTCCGCTGCTCATATACTCTTTGCATGCTTGCTTGAATTGTGTGATGATTGCTTGACTTGTCCTAAGATAGCTAAAATCTGCCAAACTCTAAAATTGGGAAAAGGTTAAGTTTTTAATTGGTCAAGTGGTCTAATCACCCCCCCTCTAGACATACTTCAAGGTCCTACAAGTGGTATCAGAGCTTTGGTCTCCATTTGCTTTGATTTCCATAGCTTTTGGTGGTCATAGCCTTGGTTTCACAACCTAGGAGAGTATGGCGTCTAGCGAGGGTAATTATCACCGTAGAGGTCCTTACTTTGATGGTACTAATTTTGCTAGTTGGAAGCATATGATGAAAATGCATATTCTTGGACATAACCCCGCCGTTTGGGCTATTATTTGTATTGGCTTGCAAGGTGAATTCTTTGATGGGAGAGAGCCGAACCGTGAATCTAATGCGGAAGAATTGAAGATACTGCAATACAATGCTCAAGCTTGTGACATCATCTTCAATAGATTGTGCTCCGAAGAATTCAACAAAATCAGCCGTCTTGAGAATGCGGGAAATTTGGGACACTTTGATTGATATGCACGAAGGTACCGAATCCGTCAAGGAATCCAAGTTGGATGTGCTCCAAAGTCAGCTTGACAAGTTCAAAATGAAGGATGGTGAAGGTGTCGCTGAAATGTACTCTAGGCTTGCTCTTATTACAAATGAGATTGCCGGCTTAGGGAGTGAAGAGATGACCAACAGATTCATCATCAAGAAGATCCTAAGAGCATTTGATGGAAAGTATGATACCATGTGCACATTGATCCAGATGATGCCAAACTACAAAGATCTCAACCAACGGAAGTCATTGGGAGGATTGTTGCTCATGAGATGTCACTCAAGGATAAGGAGGAACTTCACAACAAGTCAAGTGGTGCTTACAAAGCCTCAAGTGAAACCCCACATCATCAAGTGAGAAGCAAACCTTCAACAAAGAATTGAGCTTAATGGTAAAGAACTTCAACAAATTCTACAATAGTAGAAGCAAAGAAAGAAGCTCTAAGTCAAGGTCTTACCATGACAAAAGATCTTCTAGTCGAGAGCGCAATTGCTACAATTGTGGGAGGCCTGGACACTATTCTAATGAGTGTATGGCACACTACAAAAGAAGAGAATATTCTCCAAAAAGAAGAAGCAAAAGAGAAGAATCACCACCAAGAGAGAGGAGGAGTAGAGATGATCATTATGAATGAAGAACCTCACGGAGAAGCAAACATTCGGAAAGGAAGGACAAGTCATCAATAAGTTATACAAAACGAAGACATCAAGCTCATGTTGGTGAATGGGTTTCCGGCTCCAACTCCGACAAACACTCCGAGAGAAGCAATCACTCTGACTGCGAGTATACTCAAGATGAAGGCGTTGCTAGTCTAGCACTTGTGTCAACCAACTCCTAAGACATATTTGATTCACCAAATGAAGGAATTGGAAGATGCTTCATGGCCAAAGGTCCAAAGGTAACACATCCTGAGTATGTTGATTTCAATAGTGATGAAGATTACTTTCTTGTGGATGATGATTTACTTGTTGACAACTCTAGTGATGAATAATATGATGAAATGTCAATTAATCATGCTAAACAAGATAAAACGAATGGCAATGATAAGGAGAAGATTGAGCTTCTAACTAAAGAACTAAACACTCTTAAGTTGGCTCATGAAACTATCTTCGAAGATCATCGAGAACTTTTAAGGGCTCATGAGAAGTTACGCTTTGAAAAGCTCAATCTTGAGCAAGAGCATGAGTTCTTAAAACCAATCAATGATGATCTTCGTAAGAAGAGTTCTTCTTACATTGCCAGGCGTTTACTCCTATCTACTTACATGCCTTAAGTCAAGTCTAGTAACAAGAACAAGAAAGATACTTCCTCTAGTAGTAACAATAATAATGTCAAATCCAATATTGTTGCTTCTAGTAGTTCTCTTGATTCCACTAATGATTCTCTTAGCCAAGTTACACTTGAGCAAGAAAATAGCTTATTGAAGGGAATTATAGAGAAAGGTGTTACAAGAGCCTTGTCGGGAGTAAGCAATTCGAGGAAATTGTACGCAAGGAAGGAAGACACTGGAAGAATCAAGGTGTTGGTCTTGAACGAAAGTTCAATGCCAATGGAGTTGAGTGGGAAGAAGATCAATACCCCAAGACGAAGTTTGTTTCTCAACAAGTGAAGTATCACTACTAGGGAAAAGCCTATACACAGAATCTTAGCAGCAGCGCGGTTCAAAATGGGGCGCTGCTGCTAACTAGTTGTAGCGCGTATTACGTAAACTCGCTGCTGATAAGGATTTAGCAGTAGCGCGCTCGGCCAGAAACGCGCTGCTACAAATATCGACCGGCGGTGTTCACCTAACTCTAAGTAGCAGTAGCGCGGTCGCAAGAACAGCGCTACTGCTAAGTATGTAGTAGTAGCGCGCTTTTCTCGAGATCGCTACTGGTAAGTTTCAAATTGCCACAATTTTTTGTGCCAGTTAGCAGTAGCGCCGTACCGCAAAGCGTGCTGCTGCTAAATACTTAGCAGCAGCGCGTTTTCACTCCCGCGCTACTGCTAACCCGCACCAACCCAACACCTTTCCCCACCCGTCCCTCCCCTCCCCCTCCTCTTTTCCCTTCCCCCTACCTCCCCCTCCTCTCTTCCCTTCCCCCCTACCTCCACCACATGCTCCCACTCTCACTCTTCTTCTTCTTCTCA
>NC_041391.1:266417377-266494305 GCF_002162155.2 Triticum dicoccoides
CTTCATTACTCCTACATAACTACACCACCTCCATTAATGCATGTCCTTTCTCTTTTTTCTTCCCCCTCCACTAGTTGAAGTTGTCTCCTCCCAAATTAGGTAGCTAGGTAGATGTAGGATTCAGTTAAGTGACCTATTTGCCCCCTAACTAGATCTATCTTTGTCAAGTAGAGCTTTGTGCACTTTTGATCTCCCTAAAACATCATCTCCACCGTGTGCTCGATCTCGATTGAGATAGAGGTGATGAAAATTTCATGCTTTTGCAAAATGGAAATGTGTTTATGTGTGTGTGATATGTTTGTGCAAATTGTGTGTGTGGCATGAGTTGATGCCGCCAAATTGTGCTTTTGAGTTGCCTATGTTTTGCCGGAATGTCGATTTATTTCCGTTTCGGCGAATTCCGGGCAAACTCTAGATCCATATATGTCCTATTTTTAGGGAAGGTCATGCCAAATTTTTTATGACTTTGATGCATGCATGCATTTTTATAATCAATTCTTTTATTATTACCGTGCAGAGTTGACGATGGTCAGTGGAACGATGGTGGACAGGTGGTTGCGGTCGGCGGTGCAGGACATGAAAGAAAATAACCGGACAGAGGTTTTATGTCCGTGTCGAAAATGCAAAGGAATAGTTTGGCTCGACCCCCATGACGATGGTCGTGTCGAAGCGCACCTGCTCATGACTGGTTTCATGGATGGCTATACTCGATGGATAATTGAAGATGAGGATGATGATGTTGAGGATGCCGACGGGGCAGGCAATGATGACACGGGGCAACACGAAGAGATGATCGATAATGGCGGCGGGGAAGAGGCCGGACATGGCGGCGGAGAAGGGGCCAGACATGGCGGAGGAGAAGGGGCCGGACATGGCGGCGGAGAGAATGACATGGACTCCACCCAGCAGAGTTCGTGGGTACTAAGTTCAATTGTGCGGGACCCTCATGTTCAAGCATTGCTTCGCAAGGAGACGAGTACTGAGAGAGCTGCTTCTAGAGAGGAGGCTAAGCTGGAGCAACTGGTGGTAGACTCGAACACTCCATTGTATGATGGTTGCAATCCTGAGGTGACCCGGTTGAGTTTCACGCTCCAACTCCTGAAGACGAAGGCTAAAAACAAATGGACCGACACTAGCCTCGATGAGCATCTCAAGTACCTAAAGGATGTTCTTCCCACGGGTAATCTATGTCCTACTAGTGTTGATGAGGCCAAGAAGATCGTGTGCCCTCTTGATCTGCCACACGTTAGATACCATGCATGCATTAACGATTGCATAATTTATCGGAAGGAGCACGCGGAAAAAACAAGCTGTCTGGTGTGCAATGCTTCTCGATACAAGAAGGCCGGGAAGAAATGTCCCCAGAAAGTTGTATGGTACTTACCGATCACTCCCCGTCTCCAGAGGTATTTTGTAGATCCCAAGGAAGCAAAGCTAATGCGCTGGCACTCGGAGAGGAAGAACCCGACGATGGAGATGATCCGAAGCTGAGACACGTGAAGGATGGAAGCCAGTGGAGAGCGTTGAACAGCTTCTATCGGTATTTTGAATGTGATGCAAGGAACATCGTGCTCAGCGCGTGTACCGATGGCCCGTGTACATGGCCCGTGTTTGTATGGATGTACAACCTCCCCCCTGGTTGTGCATGAAATTGAAGTACATTCACATGAGCATGCTTATTCAAGGGCCGAAACAACCAGGAAATAATATTAATTTGTATCTGGGGCTACTTCAAGAGGAGTTAGACACATTATGGAAAACACCGGCCAAGACATGGGACGCCAGCAAAGGTGAGTATTTCAACATGAGAGCTGCGCTGATCACGACAGTGCAGGACTATCTCGGTTACGGATATGTGGCAGGCCAGGTGTGCCATGGATATTGCGGATGCACGCGGTGCATGGATGATACAACGTCTCGGCAGCTAACGTCAAGGAAATATGGCGGGTCTGGGAAAATCATGTACATGGGGCATCGAAGATGGCTTGAACAGGACGACCCGTGGAGAAACCGTGGAGATCTATTCAATGGTCACGCTGAGCATCGAGGACCTCCACGTAAGCAGAGCGGTGCCGAAATCAATGAGCTGTTGAAAAACTGGAAGGAGTTCCCCGCGCCGGGAAAGATGATGAGAAAGGCGCCGGAGCCGCTGTTGAAGGTATGGAAGACGAGGTCTGTGTTCTGGGACTTGGAGTACTGGCACAAACTCGATACACCTCATTTCCTTGATCAAATGCATATCTGTAAGAATGTCCTTGAGAGCTTGCTCGCAACACTGATGAACATGCCGGATAAGACCAAGGATGGGCCGAAGGCAAGAAAAGACTTGCAAGATTTGAAAATCAGGGAAGATCTGCACATGCCGCCCCGTAAAATGTCAGACGAGACAGAGACGGAGACAGAGGCACGGGAGAAGAAGGGCAAGAAAATAAAGAAAGAGGATTATTGCCCCCCCTCTTGCTTCACCTTAAGTCAGGCTGAGATCAATCAATTCTTTAAGTGCCTTACCGGAGTGAAAGTTAGTTCCGGTTACTCTAGCAAGGTAAGCAGATATCTAGACACGGACAAGAAAAGGTTCAGCGGGATGAAGTCTCATGACTGTCATGTGATGATGATGCAGATACTACCTGTTGCCCTTAGAGAGATAATGGACAAGCACGTCCGTGCCACGCTTATTGGTCTCTGCAACTTTTTCGATGTCATCTCTCAAAAGTCGATCAGTGTGAAGCAGCTCCAAAGGCTACAGGAAGACATCGTTGTGATACTGAATGAGCTTGAGATGCACTTCCCGCCCGCGTTCTTCGACGTGATGGTGCATCTGTGTGTCCATATTGTGGATGACATAATAGACCTAGGGCCGTCATTCCTCCACAACATGATGCCGTTTGAGAGGATGAATGGGATCATCAAAGGATTCGTTTGTAACATGTCCCGTCCGGATGGAAGCATCGTCCAGGGCTATTTGGCACAAGAGTGCATCTCTTTCTGTGAGAATTTTCTATATGGCGCAGACCAGCCGCCTGGTGTTAGTTATGGTTTACCCGTTAACAAGCACGATGGGAGGCTCGAAGGAGATGGTCACTGCAACGGTCGCAGGGAACTACACGTGGCATACTTAGATCGACGCAGCGACTTTGGCAGAGCAAATTTGGTAGTGCTACAACACCTATACGAGGTAGATCCTTTCGTGGCACTGCACAAAGAAATTATCGCAAAGAAGTATCGTGACCGGGGGGTATGCAGGACGGACGCCGAAGTTACTAGAGAGCACAACTCCACTTTCCTGCATTGGTTCAAAGAGCATATTATTGCTAATCCCCCGGAGGAGGGCTCTAAGGACGGATTGCTCATATACGCCTTAGCACATGGCCCCTCGCCCAACCTTGTAACCTATCAGGAATATGATATCAACGGATACACGTTCTACACGGAGGCAAAAGATATGGACAGTGATGATCAGAACTCAGGGGTGACGATGGAATGCATGACCGGCAGCGACAACGGCACAACTGAACGATTTAATGGAAGGGTCGAGGAGATCTGGGAGCTTGACTACTCTGGACTGCATAACACGACGATGTTCCGTGTCAGATGGGCTAAGAATGTCGAAAGAGAAAGCCGGATGTTCACTACCATGACTATACCCGACGCCAAGAGCGCTACCGTGAACGCTATCGCAAAAAATGAGCCATGGGTACACGCTAAGCACGTGACACAATGCTTCTTCATAACTGACCCGCGCAATCCCAGCCGTATTGTCGTGAGGAGAGGCAAAAGGAACATCATTGGAATGGATGGAGTCGCCAACGAGGAAGACTATGATCAGTACGGCAACCCAATGAGGGAAGATGACGATGATGATGAAGTATACGTCAAAAGAAGAATCAATACTACATTACCTAAGAAAAATCGTACTCCATGGAAAAGGCAAAGTCACAATGAGGGGCTCAATTATTCTTCGACGAACAAGAAGGGAAAGAAGCTGACTCAAAAACGAAAATGTCAGCACTGAGGAAACGTATGTTATGGGTCCAATGATGTGTAATATATATATATGTTCCTATTTTGTATACACACTTAGCCATTATTATGCATGGGTCCAATGATGTGTAATATATATGTTCCTATTTTGCATACATATTTAACCGTCAAATGATGCAATATATATCGCCCTCCCTTCGTTCACTGCCCTCGGGAAATAAAAGTGGGATAAAATAAAGGAAGAGAAAAAGGGAAACTGGCAGTAGCGACGGTAGTAGCAGCGCGTTTCTCCTAAACCGCTGCAGCTACATATCTTAGTAGTAGCGCGTTTCTCCTAAACCGCTGCAGCTACAGATCTTAGTAGTAGCGCGTTTCTCCTAAACCGCTGCAGCTACAGAATTTAGTAGTAGCGCGTTTCTCCTAAACCGCTGCAGCTACTGAATTTAGTAGCAGCGCGTTTCTCCAAAATTCTCACTCGCCCTGCTTCATCCCGCCATTTCCCCCCAAATCCCCACTCTCTCTCCCCCGTCGCTCCGCCGCGCCCGACCCGGCCCCGGCGCTCGCCCCCGACTCCGCCGGTGCCGGCGCTAGCCCCGGCGCTCGCCCCTGTCCCGGCCCTCGACCCCGACCCCGGCGCCGGCGCTCGCCCCCGACCACGCCGCTCGCCCCTGACTCCGGCGCTGGCGCTCGCCCCCGACCCCGGCGCGCTCGCCGCCGACCCGTCGGCCCTCGCCTGCCTCCTCTCCCCTGCCGGCCGTCGTCGGGCCTGCCTCCTCGCCCTTGCACTCTCTGTAAACCCCCCCCCTCTCTGCTAGGGTTCTTCATGTTAATTAATTAGGTTATCTATTTAGTTATGAATTTAGCTAGGTTTCAAAATTAGCTAAATTTATATGCAAATTTGAACTGGACATGTGATATGTGCATATGTCATGTTTTGGACATGTCATGTTTGGAAAATGATCCGAGTGGCCTATGTTACGCCGGAATGTTGATTCATTTCTGTTTCGGTGAATTTCAGGTGCTCGATATGTCCATTTTTTAGCAAAGGTCATGCCGAAATTTCCCGTGAATAAAGGCATGATTTGTGCTACATAGTTGGCATATCGAGTGCTGGAACATAGATTTCTTTTTATGTCATTTCTCATTTATTCATACTTTTAGAAATAAATGAGGCCACTTAATCATAGGAAACATGTCGAACAACGAAGAAACTGGGCCTTCTGACCAAGATGTAGACGAGATGGATTATGAGGGTGAACAAGAGTACCTCGACTATTTGACTGCTAAGCAAGGTTTGCAGGTCGGCCTCGATGATGGTACTGACGCCGACATCGACACCGACGGCGCCGACACTGATGGCAGCACCGAGAACGGTGGGGAAGGTACCGGCGGGGAAGGTACCGGCCCCAATGCTGATACCGAAAAGAGGAAGCATAAGAAGCAGAGGATACGAAAACCTAACAAACTAGGGATTGGACGACTTGTGATCACAAAGATGGCACCTGGCAAGTTTGAGCCGTTAGAGCCGGAAGAACCTCGCAAGTGCTATGGGAACCAAGTAGGATGCATACTACGGGAATGCGCGAGCATCAACGATGATGACTTAAGGAGTAAAGAACATTTGACGCAGTTGCTCCTAACGAAGTTGCACAAGAGATTCAAGTTCCCCGACCGGGATGATAACATAGAACAACCGTGGGATGATCCGAAGATGAAAAAGATTAACAATCACGCCATGGGCATGTTCAGCAATGATTTGGCCTCCTGGAAAGGGAGGGTGAAACGAGCTATTGACGCTGATGAACCCTTGTCCAAGATTCTGGAGGAAAATCCGACACTTACGGAAGAGGAGTTCAAAAAGTTCAAGGACACTTGCGCTACCGAGGCAGCCAAGGCTAAGGCTGCGAAATTCAAAAGCCTTCAGCAAAGGAACACGGGGAAGCATTGCCTACCTCGGTAAAAGGCCCATATGGAATAAGGAGGACGCGGAACGTGAAGCCGCGGGTCTCCCAGACCCCTTCGCGAAGTTCACCAACCCCTTGGAGCATGACTTCATCAGGGCCCGCTACAAGTGGGACAAGGAGAAAAAGGTTTTTTACACGGACAAGATCATGAGGAAATTGATTAGACTACTGGAGAAGCAACACCGGCTTGCAGCCGAAAGCCCTACTTCTCCGATGAGGCCCAAGTGGGACACCCCTCTCAACCGGGCCTTGAACGAACTTAAGGGACTCCCGTTGGACCAGCGGCCGCAATATGGTCGTGTGCACGGCGCTGGAGACGGCGCCACATGGAAGGTGTTTTACAACGACGGCCCGGAGGCCAAGAAGCAGAAAAAGAAGTTTAGTCAGGCGGACATCGATGCAAAGGTGATGCTTGCGGTCGAGAAAAAAGCAGCTGAGGACGCGAAAAAAGCAGCCGAGGACAAATATGAGTTGCTACAGCAGGCAGTCAATGCAGCTATAACTGCCTGCAGAAATGATTTCACTACTAACTTGGTTCCAGTTATCATCAACTGGGCGAAGGAAAATCCAGACAAGACGGTACATGATTTCCCGATGCCCAGTTTCGTCGCGAGCAACTCCATGAACAACAACACCATCGCACCATCACTTGCTCAAGCAACCGGGCCTCCTCTCGCACCCGCTCCCGCTCATAGCAGCCCGTCCTCAGTCTCAGGCGCGCTAGGTGGGCCTTCGTCTTTGGCTGAGATCGACGCCGTCACGGTAATTACATGTCGCACCAACATATATATATATAGATAATATTCCATTTTTGTTGCCTTTCGGTTGTTTTATGCCACAGACATATGTGTTTGCAGGTGAAAGAAACCCCATGCACCATAGTCTACTTGATCAAAGGCCAGAAGGTGGACGTGGGAAAGGGGATGATAATGGACCCCTCTCAACGCACGTTCCACAACCAGCCGATCCCCGCTGGGCACTTCAGGGTTAGCTTGACCAGTGTGAAATTGGGGCACGAGGATTTGCCTCCTCCAGTACAGCATGTGGGAGCGGACGACGAGACCCCGCCGCGGTTGGGTGCTGCTATGGCCGAAGAATCTTATTTGTCTGGAGCCGGCCGAGAGCACACCAATAACTACCACACGTCGACAAGCATGTGCGGAGACCACCACCCCGCCTACGCAATTACCAGCTCCTGTAGTGCCGGGTGAGAGCGGCGGACGACATGATGAAGGGGGTGCAATAGTACTGGTTGATGTAATTTCTCCTGTAGAACAGAGAATGGATGATGAGACGGAGGTCGACCCTATGGATTACCTCAATACAAACGCGTATGACTGTGACATAGATATGATGAGTCAACCATATGATGAATTGGGCTATCAGCTTGCTAATGAGGATATGGATGATATGCCCGGGCAGGGTCGTACCATGGACTGCAAAAAGTCTCTGTTCATGAAATCCTCACAGGACACGCCTAAAGATGCCGCCTCAACACAGGCTCAACTAGCCGGGCGCGAGGGTCGTACAGTACTTAGCCCGGGAACACTTGGGTAGGGGTTAAGGAAGGGTCTGGAAGGTGTGCCCAAGAAAAAGGAGAGGAAGAGATCGGGGAAGGTAACTGCCTCCAAACAAGCCAGAGCACACAGCAGCCAGACAATGCATTCTGAAGAGCGTGTACCCGTGAAAGGTGCGGTCATGTTCCATCTCACGGGTGAGCCGATGCTACCGCCGAAACCGCTGGAGGCACTATCAGGGGATCTCAGGAGACTGCACGACCATGTGCTGTCGACTGAGAAAAGCCTACTAGCCTCAAAGGATCCAGGATATCCGACATACGCGGCTCGTGTGCCTGAGGGGAAGTGCTACATCGACACACGGCCCGCGGAGGTGTTCTTCCTACGGTTTGACCATATCTTTGAGATGTTTCTAACAAGGCGGCTTGATTTTACTATCGTCCGCCTTTTTGCGCTACATATGAGCTCCGTCATGAAGAGTGAAGAAGTCTCGCAAATCTGTGTGGCGGATCCGTACTACATGCACGAGTCTTTCTTGAGTCTCGGCGACTTTGAGCATGAAACTGCTAGGGAGTACCTCCAAAACTTCATGGTATAGAATAAGGACCGGTAAATTGTCCTCGTGCCTTATCATCCAAAGTAAGTCAGTTCCGGACAACCCTTTCGTACATTTCAATCATTCCTTCTCTCTCACATGGGGAATAATTTGAGGTGTCTTTTCCCTGCAGCAACGGGCGCGCCGTCCTTATCGTTCTTTACCCGCAAGTCTCCCACACCGTGTATTTTGACCCTTCCAGAGACTACGAGAAAAAGGACTACACCCACATAATGAATATTCTAGATGATGCTCTCCAAGGCTTCAGCTTTAGAGGTGGCCACGTGCATATCAAGAAACAAAGGAACAAGAAGATGGGTTTCGCGCATAAAACTAACTTCTCATGCATCCATGTCCCAAAACCAAGCAAGAATTATGGATTCTACATCGTCCATCTCATGATTCAGTTCAACACGGATCACCAAAAACTTCGCATTAATAGCAGAAATGATGATCATATCCACAAGTGGCTAGAATCTCATGGAGAAGCGAATTATAAACTTAGAGATGACTTCTTTCGCATCCAAAGCGACATCGCGACGATCATCATGAAAGAAGTCATCGATGAGAAGGGGATGTTCCACCACGGCCCTATATCGCGAGCTGACGTCCGAACTCGCATAGGGATGCAACGTCTAGACCTCATGCCGTTCAAGAAGCTAGGGTTCGTCCTCGATGATATGGAAGGATGGAACTTCTAGTGATTTATGATGCCGATGATGATGATATGTGTCGGTTGAACTTGTATACTTTTTGTAGTGATGAAACTTTCTGATGTCCACGGTCCCTGCCGAAATTGCGTAACACTACTTTGTTAGTTTGCGTACGATGACCTGCGTACCTCTAGTTAATTAATTTGCGTACTGTATATGTTGCATCTAGTTGCTAACCTTTCTTTTTTGGTGTTGCTCTAGTATATTTTGTTGCATATATATGATTGTACATCCTCTTCATGAACATGCATCTCTAACAGGTACCTAGTTTCTTGATGGCGAGATGGAAATGCTATGTCGTGTACAAAGGGAAGGTTCCGGGGGTGTACAACGAGTGGCATGAGTGTCAGGCGCAAGTGAATGGGTTCACGGGCGCCAGCCATAAAGGCTTCAAAAGCAGACAAGAAGGAGAAGCTAGTTACTTGAGGTTCACGCTAGCGCGAGAGAGGACTCGTAACCGCCACCTCATGTACTGCATAGTTCCGCTCTCACTCATAGTGATAGCACTTCTTGCGTATACCTTTGTTTAGATGGATGACGTTGTTGTAGTTGCAAGTATTCGAGACTTGCATGTATTGCTATTTTCGAGATGATGACAAGATATCACTTTGTGTTGGATGATGATTATGATGAGACTATTTGTATGTACATGCTATGATTACATTTGTGGTCTCGCAGGCATTTGTATGTGTATCATGATGAAATTTCTATGTGCTAAAGATTCTTCTACCAAGCCGGTTCAAATAAAAAACAAATATGCCAAAAAAAACTACTTAAATTAGCAGTAGCTAGTGTATAAAAGTTAGCAGCAGCGCCTCAATAGCAGTAGCGCGTCCAGCCAAAGAGCGCTAGCGCTACTAGTGGTAGCGAGCTTCCTCTAACCGCGCTGCTGCTACACTTGTGTAGCAGTAGCGCGGGTGCGCATGCGCTACTGCTATGAATTAGCTGTAGCGCCTTATTAGTAGCGTGGGTACCCGCGCTACTGATACATCTAAAACCCGTGCTGCTGCTAGCCTTTTCCCTAGTAGTGTATGATCCTACTTCCTTCAAGGGAACACAAGCTCAAGATGATCTTCCACCACAAGACAACAAGAACAAAGGCAAGGACAAGCTTCAAGAAGAGATTGATGCATTTGAAGAAGCACCCAAGGTCTCGATCAAGTGTATTCCCAAGACTACGACAAGTTCTACTTCATCAAGTACAACTACAACTCCAAGGATCCCATCAAGATGATGTGGATCCCGAAGAAGAAGAACTAGAGAGTTCTTGAGGGTGATTCCGCCAACATTGTTCACTTATATTATTATGGCAAGGACAAGTGCAATCAACTTCCACATCTTGCACTAGTTCAAGGAGTCACAAACCCTCATGTTGGTAAGGCAAGGAACAAGGTAACCTAATGTTTTCATAGACATCATCTTGTGTGTGCATCACTCTATGTCTATGGATATTCTTGTTTGTTCCTTGTGGGACTAACCCATGTAGGTATGTTGAAAGTGCAACTCACTCCAACGGTTTGCTCCAAATGATCTACATCAACATTGAGCATCCACATCTTCAACACCTACATGAAGTCATCATCGACAAAACCCAAGGTTAGTTCATCCCTCTAAAAGGGGATCTCACATCTAGGGGGAGCTTAACTCTAAGACTTGAGTCAAAGCAACTCTAATGGTGTGAACACATCAATGCATTATGTAAAAGTGGTAACCCCACTTGAGCTTAAACGATGAGTATGACCTATGATCAAATGTTTATCATTTGACTCCTAAGTCAATATACTCATATATAGATGACCTAGTCATCGCCAATTGTTTGATAGATGCTAGAATTGGTTGTGCATGCTTTGCCACATATTTCATTTGTCACTTTATTGTGTGAGCATGCTGGTTGCATATTTTATTCATTCGAGGACATCCACTTGTTGATTTGATTGATTGGTTTCCTTTTCTTTGGCCAAGTGGGTGGACAAGAATGCCTAAGAACTTTCTCTAGCTATCTATGCTCTTCTTCTCTCAAACTCTATTCGTGCTACATCACAAAATTTGATCAAGTCAGATTCGAACCACTCTGTGTGAGGAGCACTCGGAGTCCCCGATTCTTCATAGACTTAAACTTCCAAAACTTCTTTGTGATTCCCGGTCTGACCGATTCCTCCATTTCGGTCCTACCAAGATCACTAAGTCGATCTAGGTTTTCAATCTGGGTGCAACCGATTTGAACATTTCGGTCACACCGAGTTGCTGTAACTATCACAGTTATGCATCTCGCTGCCACCGAGTTGTTCCACTCGGTCACACTGACAGGGTCGAGCTATATATAGTCACGGGCAAAATTTGGAAATTTCTTCGAACCGCTTCGCCCACGCAATAGCTCGCTCTGGCTCCAAGGTCTCCGGATCGTCTCCTCGTCGTCAGCCGCCTCCTGTCACTGGTCTCCGCCGCCGTCAACAGAATTCGACCCCGCCGTTGCCGCCGTAGCGAGTTCATCGCCAAGCTAGGGTATGGACTCGATCACTGTGCTATCCTCGTCCGATTCCTAGCACATTGTGTTCTTATTGATTCTTGCCACGATTGAAACACTCCAATCCAGTCAATGCAATCCGTAGATTAGATGAGATTTGAAAATTTAGGGTTAGGTTTCCGCCGAAACCATCTCGGACCCACCGAGTTGAAAAACTCGGTCCCACCGATTTGGCTTATGCCATTGCACTAGTAACTCTTGGTCTCACCAAGAATTGCTAATCGGTGCGACCGATTTTAGGACTTTGTGAAACCCTTGCAGTCTTAGTGCCATCGAACTGTGACTCGGTCCATCCGAGTTCATTAGTTAAGGTTCCAAAACTGCTTCAGTATCACCGAGTTTGAAAATCGGTTGATCCGAAATGCTTTCTGTGGAAAACTAAAACTGAATTTTTGAATCATTCTTTTTGCAAAAATCTTTGCATTTGGTGATGCTCATCCACTCCATCTCATCTATAACTCTTCACAGGGTCAGCAGTCAGTGTTTGCAGCATGTCAGACCAGAGTGACAGTCAGAACAGGTCAGAAGGGCAGATGCAAATGAGTGAGGGCACTAGTCCCTCCAGCACTTCAGATGAAGGCAGCAGGAGCACTCCTAGCAACCTGCCTAAGGCTGCTACCAGGCAAAGGAAGAAGAGAACCTCAGACTCTGAGGATGAGGACTATAGAGCTGAAGAAGATGAGGCTACTTCCAAGAAGGTAGAGCACAAGAAGGTGCTCAGTTCAACTGAAGTCAAGCCAGGCATGAAGATTAAAAGGCCTGCAGGAAGACAACCTATGCCTAAAGCTAGAGGATCAACTCAACTGCCTGAAAAGCTTGATCCCATAGAGCCAGTTGCTGAAGGAAAGAAAAGAAAGGAAAGGGTCAAGTAGACCATGGCCAGAGTTGTTTGGCAACCTTCCATGATGGAAGAAGAATAAGAACTTGCTGCACCAGCACCAAAGGCACCAAAGCTTATGGGAGATGCTATTAGATCAGGGGCTGCATCATCTAAGCCCAAGGAAGCACCCAAAGCTGCCCCCAAGGCCATGTCTGCACCAAAGAGGAATACCAGGAGTATTCCAGCTGCTGAGAAGAACAAGGCCCCAGTGCTAGAGGTTGCTGAGGAGGAAGATGAAGAAGGACAAGTTCTGAGGAAGCTCAAGCCCAAGATACCAGACCATAATGATGCCCATCCTGTAGCTGAGGACATGAACATCAGAAAAGATTCAGGATTGAGGCAATGGAGGATGGAAGATCCATATGCCACAAGGAGAAGAACTGATGTTGATTACAGGTTCCATACAAAGGAACAACAGGACTTCTATGAGACAATCTTGTTGGACAAAAAGCCCATTGTGGGTGATATGAGGTGGGTCGACTGGACCTACATGAAGGAAAATGAACAACACTATCCAGGAGTGCAAGACAGTTTTGTTGCTTGTGGAGTTGCAGACTTTGTTGGGCGGAAGCTCACAAACTGGAATGATGAACTTATAATGCAATTCTACTCCACAGCACACTTCTACCCAGATGGAAGGGTAGTTTGGATGTCTAAAGGTACAAGGCACCAGTCAACTATTGAGGAGTGGGCAAATCTGATAAATGCCCCAAAGGAAAATGATGATGATCTGGATGTACATGCCAAGAAGAAAATGGGACACAATACCATGTCACATATGTACAAGGAGATCCCAGACAAAGCCCTAGAGACTTTCTCTTTTGGATCAGTCCAGTTTCTTCTGTCAGGGCTGCCTACAATCAACTGGATTCTAAGGCACACTCTACTGCCTAAGTCTGGTGACCACAACATGATCAGAGGACATGCAATCAACATGTTACATTTGTTTGATGTGCCTCAGAAATTCAAAGTCATGAGCCTTATAGTAGAATCCATTAAGAGGACTGCAACAGATCATAAGAGGAGTTGTGGATATGCCCCTCAGATTCAGGAGTTGATTAACTCAAAGATGGGCACAGGCAAATATCTATTGGATAGGGAACATTTTCCTCTCTATCCAGACTTTGAGGACAATGAGGTTATCATGAATGAGGATGATCCATCATCAATTCAAGCTCAAGAGAAGAAGGAGAAGGCAAGGAAGGAGAAGGCTGCCAAGATGCCAACTCAAGAGGAGGCATCTGAGTATTTCTTGAAGAACAAGCAGGAGCAGCTTGGTTACTTGATAGCATCAACACTGAGGATTGAGAATGGGTTGGCCACCTTAACTCAGAATCAGGAAAGCTTGGAGAGAATCATAGAACAAAAATTCTATGATCTTGATGTCAAGATAACTGAGATTCAGTCAGTTGTGGAGCAGCTGCAGGATGATATGTAGGAGAGGAAGGGCAAGACTACCACAGATGCATTTGCCAGAGTGCCTAGAGCTCAGAGGTCAGCAGCAGTGCCAGTGACAGACACAAGAGCAACATCATCTGCACCAGCCACAGCTCCTACAGCTCCAATGCCACCAGCTCCAGCACCAACTCCTCCAGCTCCCTCTACATCAACTGAAGCCTTCGTCCAAGGAGCCATCTCTACACCACCAACTGAAGACCAAGCCTGAGAGACGATCTAGCTCTATGCATTTTCTATGAACTTTTTGGTAACTTGTTGCCAAAGGGGGAGAAAAATGTATAGATCATAGGCTTCGAGAGAGAGATTTGCTGTTTTTTTGTTCTCTCTTGTCTTCTTGGTTAAACTTGTTTGCTTTTGATTGCTTGAGATACTATGCATTACCTGTGAGACATTGATGATCATGTGTTTGATCATAAGCTACACTTATGCATGTTTGATGATATTATCTTATCTATCCTATGTGATCATTCACTTTGCTTGGTGATGAGTGCATGTATTCAATCTTTATCATTTTGAGCGCTCCACCAAGATGTATGTGACATGGAAGAGTAACCCATGAGCCTAATTCCTTGTGCATTTGCAGTCCAAAGCAAATCTTAAACTATGCACAAATTTAGGGGGAGCTCTTGCTTATCACATACTTCTCAAAGCAACAATGTTTTTCAATCTTATTATCATTTGTCGAAGCTTTGATCTATATGTTGTCATCAATTACCAAAAAGGGGGACATTGAAAGTGCAACTATCCCTAGGTGGTTTTGGTAATTCATAACAACATATAGCTCATTGAGCTAATGCTATTCCAAGACTATTATTTCAGGAAAGCTCAATGAATGGCATGGCATGGATGATGAAAGTGGATCCCTCAAAATACTAAGGACAAAGGATTGGCTCAAGCTCAAAAGCTAAAGACTCTTCATTTTATATTTTAGTGATCCAAGATCACATTGAGTCTATAGGAAAAGCCAATACTATCAAGGAGGGATGAGGTGTTGCTTAATGAGCCTCTTGCTTCATGTGCTTAGTGATATGCTCCAAAAACCCTCAACTACTTTCTCACATCCACAAATGACCTAAACCCAAACCCAAAATCGGTCACACCGACTCTTCCTATCCGGCGCCACCGATTTCAAATGTCATAGCCACTGCCACAAACCCTAGGCAAATCGGTTCTCCCGATAGGGATCTCGGTCTCACCGAGATGGGATTGTAATCTCTCTGTTTCCCTTCGTAACGTTTCGGTCAAACCAAAGTGAGCGATCGGTCCCACCGAGATTGCAATGTAAACTCTCTATTTCCCTCTTGTAACATTTCGGTCTCACTGAAAAGAGCAAATCGGTTCCACCGAGTTTACCTGACCAACTCTCTGGTTAGCTAGTTACCAACATCGATCTCACCGAGTTTGTGTAATCGGTCTTACCGAGATTACGTTATGCCCTAACCCTAACCGAATCGGTCTCACCGAGTTGCATGTCAGTCACACCGAAAATCACTAACGGTCACTAGGTTTACTAAATCGGTCCGACCGAGTGTGTTGAATCGGTCCCACCGAGTTTGGTAAATTGTGTGTAACGGTTAGATTTTGTGTGGAGGCTATATATACCCTCCACCTCCTCTTCATTCGTAGAGAGATCCATCAGACTAAACCTACACTTCCAAATTACCATTTCTGAGAGAGAACCACCTACTCATGTGTTGAGGCCAAGATATTCCATTCCTACCATATGAACCTTGATCTCTAGCCTTCCCCAAGTTGCTTTCCACTCAAATCTTCTTTCCACCAGATCGATATCATATGAGAGAGAGTTGAGTGTTGGGAAGACTATCATTTGAAGCACAAGATCAAGGAGTTCATCATCAACGCACCATTTGTTACTTCTTGGAGAGTGGTGTCTCCTAGATTGGCTAGGTGTCATTTGGGAGCCTCCGACAAGATTGTGGAGTTGAACCAAGGAGTTTGTAAGGGCAAGGAGATTGCCTACTTCGTGAAGATATACCGCTAGTGAGGCAAGTCCTTCGTGGGCGACGGCCATGGTGGGATAGACAAGGTTGCTTCTTCGTGGACCCTTCGTGGGTAGAGCCCTCCGTGGACTCACGCAACCGTTACCCTTCATGGGTTGAAGTGTCCATCAACATGGATGTATGATAGCACCACCTATCGGAACCACGCCAAAAACATCCGTGTCTCCAACTGCGTTTGAATCCTCCAAACCCTTCCCTTTACTTTCTTGCAAGTTGCATGCTTTAATTTCCGCTGCTCATATACTCTTTGGATGCTTGCTTGAATTGTGCGATGATTGCTTGACTTGTCGTAAGATAGCTAAAATCTGCCAAACTCTAAAATTGGGAAAAGGTTAAGTTTTTAATTGGTCAAGTAGTCTAATCACCCCCCCTCTAGACATACTTCAAGGTCCTACACCCCCTCAAAAAAATTATTGCTTCGCGCGATCCATCGATACTACTACTAGTAATTCGGTAATCCCGACTAAAACGGCGCGGCCGGGTCTTTTCCCGCGCGATATGTTGGGAGGTTGGCTTAGTTGGGTTTTTTAGGACGAGTAATGCTACACCTACGTAATTCCAATTACGTAATTAACGTAATGTGAAATGTGTGAGCTGTTGATTGTAGATTGGGGGGAGGGAGGGGCCCACCACCATGAAAACCAGGGGAGGAGAGAGAGAGAGGCAATTTACGTTAACCCTTACGTAGGTTCCCGTAGATGTAGAAAGATGTGAAATGCATGAATGTCTAGTGGACGTACTATTGGAGTGCCTAAGATAATTTGTGTATGTATAGACCCTATGTGTTTATTTTACTTCGCATGTTAGATTTGTCACGGTTCAATAAAAAGAAGAGTTGGTGATGATGGTGTGCCTGTCATCCTGCAATATAGGTCGTCCGATCTATATCTAACGGATAGGAAGGAAACTATGACAATTTACCCGCACTCCTCTCCACATTTGCAGATAAGGCTTTCACTCGTTCATACTTTTCTCCCACAAGATCTTGATCTTCCGTGCAACGAACGGCATCTTGCTAGTACTCCTACATTATGTATATTATTGTGAAAGTTCATATACACCGGCCGAGATTAATGCAAACACGGCAGATTTTCATTACATTTCGAACTTTTATAGGACAGAAAAATAAAAAAACTTAACCCTAAACCTATTCTACGGCGGCGACCGACGTCCTCCATCTGTGATCTCTATGTACGGGGGGCGGGGTTCAAGACCCGTGAAGTAAAGGTGCGGTCTCTGGCGAGGAAGAGTAGAACACGGGATACAGACTGGCAAGTTGGCACACTATGCCCTGCCGCCTCCCATGCCGTACTCATCCTCAGAGGAGTCCCCGACCTCGGCGGTGGCAAGTAGGACGCGTGGCTGACGGTGCTCTCGTCGTCAGTCGCTAGCCTGGCCACCGCTTGTGCGGTCGCGTCCGCGTCCGACTACGCTGCTATTGCGTCGCGAGAGGCGACTTGAGCGAGGGCGGCGACCTCGAGCTTCATCCCTGAAGACAAGCTTTCCCGCAGAGCGTTCGCACTTGCGGTCATGGCGGATGTGGTGCCAGGTAGGAGGAAGATGCACTATGGTGTGGAGGTTAGCTGGGCATTGCCGCTTTAAGTAGCGCATTCCAGAGAGGCCAAGCGTCCGGGTGCGTCATTAAGTCGCCGGAGTTGGTTCATCGGGCACCGAGCCACTTAATGATGACATATGAACGGACGACATGAATGCGGGCAGCTGGCGCCGGCCGGGAACGCACCGCGTAACGGTGCGAGGGACGAGGGTTTTGGTGTGCCAGGGTAGTCAGCTGCGGTCATGGCAACGTTGGATATGCCCTTTGCTCACATGCGATCCCCGCATGTCATTGAAAAAGCAAGACGACCCCGCATGGTCTTAGGTCTAGAGGATGCAGTTGGCTGTGCCACACTACTCCGCGGACGCGTCGCGGCGCCCCGTGCATCCTCGACGAGCCGGGTGTTGGGGTGTGTTTGGATTGTGGCCAAAGTGCACCTTAATAAAATTTTGGTCATGACCCAAAGATTGGTCTTTGTTTGGATGGTTGCCATTTTTTTGGCATGACAATGAACTCTAGCCAACTCTAGTTCATTTTTCTTGCCAATGTCGGCCAAATCATGGGCAACCAATACCTCAATCAAAATTTTGGTCATGACCCAAAGATTGGTCTTTGTTTGGATGGTTGCCATTTCTTTGGCATGCCAATGAACTCTAGCCAACTCTAGTTCATATTTCTTGCCAATGTAAGCCAAATCATGGGCAACCAATACCTCAACCAAATTTTTGGCTACCCAATGCTTTGGTGTGGCAACCTTGGGCACAAACAAAACATACCGTTGGTCGTGCCACAGCACTAACGCCACCCTCGGCACACTGAAACCGACCGTGTCTAGCGACGATATGAGAGTGTCGCTCACCGCGGTCGCCATGTCCAGAGGCGGTGCTGGAGCTGCGCCCCGTTGTTGGCCCCAACGACCCACATGAACGGTTGTCGGTGGCGAGGAGGTCGTGGGCCAGCTCCTCCATTGGACTAGTCTGCGCTACATCGTCCCGACGGGTGTGCCCCACATGTCGGTTTCCTTGTTTTCCCGGCCATATTCGAGCGTCAGTGCTCTGCGTTGCGCATTAGGCCTTTCACTATGTAGGCCAAGCGAGACAACTTATTGTTTATTTGAGCCATGCAATTATAATCATGTGGCGTTTGCTTATTTCTCATTCCTCTCCAACCCTCTTCTCCATCGATCATGTCGCCCTCCAATCGAGTCCATCCTCCCGCATGCCACATTTGAACATTCCGCCGAGTATCATTCGCATGTACCCACCCTAGTCCTCTTTCAAGAGATCTCCGAACCGCGAGATGAAATCGAGAGGGAACGAGTGGGGTCACGTGATACCAAAGGCGGATTCAAAATTTTGAATCGGTGATCATAGCATCCGCAAATCATATATAAAGGGTATTCAATGTTCGTTTCGTTTTTGAACGTACAATATACTCCCTCCTATCCTTTCTAGTTTACATATAAGTTTTATGTGTAGTCAAAGTATCTCTACTTTGATCAAAAAGGTATCAACATTCAACAACTCCCAATCAATATTGTTAGATTCGTATGCACTCCTAGATTTGTACTCGAGATGGTTTCCAATTTGACTATTGACAAGATTAATAGTACATGAGATGTATAATGTGAAAATTATATCATTGGAAACTCCTTTCACATACGAATTTGACCGCATGCTTTGTGTAAGTTGCATTTCATATATTATTACTCTAACATTTGGTCAAAGTTAGCCTTGAAAAACGCATTAGACCCTGTATGATTTGTGTAAGTTGCATGTCATATATTATTACTCTAACATTTGTGTAAGTTGCATGTATTATATTATTACTCTAACATTTGGTCAAAGTAGTATAGTGGAAGTGGATCCTCTGACGTAGGTATCCCTTCCTTACCCTCCCTTTCGGTCACTTACTAGCGGAGCCCATGCTTGCTAGGCCCCGCATGTCAGTTACTCAATGGGTTCGGCCACGTCAGGGGATCGTCATCCGTCGTATACTCCCTCCGTTTTTATTTACTCTGCATAAAACGGAGGGAGTGGTGGTATAATAAATGACGTGGGCGGGGGAGGGGGAGGGACATCGGTTTGCTCTCAACTGTCGTCCCACAAGCGAGCGAAAATGCAAGACGAAGTGCGTTCCATTCGGTGAGTGACCTGGAGGGTCCAGTGTGCCCGGCTGCAACGCGAACGCGACAAGAGTGATGTACAGTCAAAGCCGATTGACCAGTCGTCACCGGAACCACAATTCACACCAGAACCTTCGCTGCTCGACCTACACCAGCCACTTCCCTAAAATCACAGCAAATCTCCAGCCCATTCCCCCACCTTTCGATCCCCTAGCCCGCATCAAGCGTCCCCTAGTTCGCCGGAAAGCCGTGGTGCGCTGCAAGATCACTTACTACAAGATGCTGACGCCAGAGCGCCGCGCAGAAATCGCGGCGGCGGTCGGTGCCACAGACCTCCGTTTCCAAGCTCGCTTTGCGGCGGGCCAATCCCCGAGTTCTCTGGAGCCAAGCTACAAGGAGGAGGAAGCCGATACAATGTTCATGGCGGAGGTCGCGGTGCAGAAGGCCCCCGATGGGTATGAGACGATGGACGTCGACTTCGTGCCGACGTCCGAGTCCCCCATGGTGCAGGTGGACCAGCGGTTCAACATGGCGATACTAAAGGAGGACCTGGAGGCAGAGGCTCAACTCGACGCGGAGCGTGTGCATGCCGCTGCCATCGAGGCTCTCCTCCAGGCGGAACCGGATGTCGTGGATGTGAACCGGGCGGCGGAGGCTCAACTTGAGGCGGAGCGCGCAGATGCCGCTGCCATCGAGGCCCTCCTGCAGGCGGAACCGGATGTCCTAGACTTGAACCAGGCGGCAGAGGCTTCACTCGATGCAGAGCGCACGGATGCCGCTCTCATCGATGCCCTCCTGCAGGCGGAATCGGACGTCCTGGACTTGAACCGGGCGGCGGAGGCTCGACTCGACACAGAGCGCGCGGATGCCACTGCCATCGAGGCCCTCCTGCAGGCGGAACCGGATGTCCTTGACTTGAACCGGGCTGTGCTCTCGTCCGTGCAGAGTGCCCGCACGCTCCGCTTAAACGAGTAGCTGGAGGCCCAGGACAACCACGGTGCGGATACACACGTCGGCAGCGACGGCTGGTTCGCACCGGCAGCCAAAGACGACGAGGCCGTCTCTTTCTACGAGCAGTGATAGTTTTTCTTTATGTTGTTGTTTTTATGGATCTTTTGCTGTGTAAAAACATATATTTGTTATGCAAGTCGCCTGACTTGGGTCAATCTACCATTTCAGGCAGTTGGATGAATATCCTACGTCTCCTAACACTTCTTTCCTTCTTCCTCACCTCTTCTTCTTCCCCAATAGACCACCGCACGGGCCGTACGGATACTCCCCAACATGCGGTTGGATAAACATACTCTATGAACAAAAATTATGTGTCAGCGATAGGATTGCTGAGTTTGGTTTGTGCACATGCGACAACACGTGTCAGTGAGGGTGCGTTCCCTTGGTTGGGATTGCGGCATGCAGGAGCGACTGTGTGAGGGTGCAGTGCGACTGCGGCATGCAGGAGCGACCGTGTGAGGGTGTTGTGCGACTGCGACAGCCATGTGCAAGTGTACCTCCTTCTCATTTTGAAAAAATTTGGCAAGCTTGGAAAAAATGTGTGGCGAAGTTTGGCAATGCAAGGCCTAGACCCAAACAGGATAAGTATGTACGTACTAGGAGTACTAGTGTTAAAAAAGAAAGGCGGGGTTTTCTTCGCGGGATTTAATCGATACAAATCCTCATTTCATGTGTCAATTAATGCGTATTTTTTTCTCCAAAGACCAAAGAGCTAACCATCTCACTCCTCATCGCTTGATTAATGCAGCGCCAACCAAACCAACCTTCTCACTTTCGCATGCATGCAGGGGATATTAACGTCCTTGGTTGCTAACTCCATCAATTTTGCCACGATTAGTGTTAGTGGCCCTTTGCAAATTGTAATTTCGATATACTGGCCTTGTGTACAAAAAATGGAGGTAGTAACTATATTTGACTTCCTTCCCCACTGCGGTGACATCGACGATATCTTTTTTTTGTGGTTTGGCGAAGTGCGTTCAACGGAGAACACCATTGAGGGAGACCACGGTAAGTCATTCGCAAGTGCTACCTGCAAGCCGAGACAACCGCCTTATTTGCATCCAGGAAGTCCTTTACTAGTACTACTAGGAGTACTAGTGCAGTGAGATGGTTTCTCGAAGAAGACGATGGAGAAGCGGAGTCAGCAAAGAGTGAAATGATGGTTGCTGCATCTGCGCTTTTGTGATTTGACGCCTCACTGCTTTGTGATTTGTGATAGAAGGGATAGGGGAGTAGACTCTGTGCTCTATACTGTACTACACGCATCCAAGCATGGGAGAAAGAGGAAAGACGTTGCATTTTTCTATTACTTCAATCAATCAATCAGGGAGCTTCGGTTCCATCTTTTTGGCTTTGGCAACACCGTACACAATCGTCCCCACGATGCCAAAAGCTATTTTCACATTTGGCTACACATTGTGGATGCCCTTAACCGTACCACTTGGTTATGCTCCT
Organism: Triticum dicoccoides; assembly: GCF_002162155.2. NCBI lineage: Eukaryota > Viridiplantae > Streptophyta > Magnoliopsida > Poales > Poaceae > Triticum > Triticum dicoccoides. Next base: position 266,439,177 of record NC_041391.1, read on the forward strand.
GTGTGCTATCTATACAAATCTCAATTATATTGATCTAAAAAGTTATAGAATCAAGATTAGTAAAAAGGAGGTGATTTTGCCGCGCAGATGGCGGGGGAGGTTTCTTATTTTAGCAATGCTACATCCACGTAATGGTTTACGTAAAGTTATGAACTGATGTGATGTGGGACTATTTGATTGGATTAAAGGAGAGGATTAGGCCCACCCCACCTGAAAATCAGGGGGGCATATATAGATTAGATGGAAAGTATATGTAGCAGCTACGTAGCCCTTTGTAAGTCTAGGATTAGGCTTCTTATTTTCGGAGGACATTGTCCTGGCGGTTTGCCAACATGCGGTCCCACGTGTCAGTGCTTTACCAAGCCGATCCGCGTACCACATGAGGCAGAACAACAGCAGAAGCAACATGTGGTTAAGTTGAAGAAGATAAGGGAGAAGCGGATTCAGCAACGAGTGAAATGATGGTTGCTTCGTCCCTCCAACTTATTTTTTTAGCATTATTACTTCGTCCCTCCAACTTAACTGCGGGAAAGGTGTAGCTTTGTGATCTGACGCCTCATTGCTCATTACTACGCCGGCGCCATGAATGGGGTGCTTCACCTAGGCTACTCTGCACTGTATTCCGGTATGGCACGCGGACACGGTAGCTTGATGTCCCACATGTCAGCGAAAGGGACTAGAAGATTTATGAAAGTGAGCGCTCCACTCTTAAGATGAAGGAGTAGACGACACGACGACCCAGTGAACTGTCACTTGTACTGTATAGTACTATAGTTTTGTTGTTTCGCATGATCCATCGATACAAACCCGATTAAACAGGAAAGGGCGGGATTTTTCCCGCGCGGTAGATGATATTGGCCATACATTTCAAAGGCAATTTTAATGTATGCAAACTGAATAATTATAAGTAACAATATGATATCTAGTAAAACTAAAAACACATACGATTTATTGTGTTAGAGTGTAGTAGTAGTGTTGTATTGCATAGTTGTTAGATATAACATGCGAGAACGTGTAGAGATGTAGTTTTGGAGGGCCTACAGAGAGAAAAGCGTAATACGGTCACCGAACTTCAGAATAAGCTGATTACGGTCACTATATACGTTTTGCGGTGATTATACGGTCACATGCTCACAGTTTAGCATCAGATTGCACTCTGTTGACTGGCCAAATAGTCTGCGTGGAGCCATGTTGACTAGTTAAATTAGCCACATTCCTTTTGGGTCCCACCTTTTAGTTCGCGTCGGGAAAAAGTCAGATAAACACAAATTTACGCAGGCGCGACAAGGCTTCAACCCGTGCGCGGGAATCACCTAGTTGTGTATGTGTCTGTCAGGGCCTGATGTGTGCACATGCACATGTAGCTTGAGCACTTGAGCGTGAGAGTGTGTGTTGGTCATGTGGTGTACTAGTGTGCGCATGCATGCGTGCGTGTGTGCGTGTGAGTGTTGCATGCGTGCGTGGCTGCGTGTGTACGTGTGAGTGTTGCATGCGTGCGTGGGTGCATGTGTTTGTTTGAGTGTTGCATGGATGCAGTTCATGTGCATGCGTGCATGTGTGTATAAAAAACACACCAGCTCATGTGTGTTAAAACAGACGGCTCAGCATACCCATACAAGGCCACCTTGTCCTTTGTGCCCGCGGTCATGCCTTTGAACCACCGTCCAAATATTTTTTTGTCGTTTGTTTTCATTCTTAGTAGCAAGATGCCCGTGCGTTGCACGTAACATCAGATGCATTTGTATGACTTGTTTATCTTGTGACAGAAAAGGATGAACGAGGGAAGGCCTTATTTGCAAATGTGGAGAGGTGTGTGGGTACCTTTTTGCAAAATTGCCATAGTTTCTTTCCTATACGTCAGATATAAATCGGACGGCCTATATTGCAGGATGGCAGGCACACCATCATCACCAACTCTATTTTTTATAAGAGTGTATTTTATGTATTTTATAAGAGTGTAGATGTAGAGTAGATACAAGTCGACAGGTGGGCACGATGGTTGTGAGATAATGTGATGCAACACTAGAGGTGCCACATGGAGCGTTTAACTGGTCAACTAGTCATGTCATGAGCAAATACAGAGTTGTACGGTGAGCTCGTGACTGTATAATAACCACTAAACGTAAATGGTGACCGTAAGAGTGGATTCTTAAGTCCAATGTACGTATCGTGCTTTCCCTTCAAATACAATGATTGTCATTGCATATATCGTGAGAGAAAGATGAAACATGTGTGAATTTTCTGGGGGCTTACTTTTAGAGGACCTGGAGATAGTTTTGTGTGCATACGTGAAAGGGGCGTACAGGGGGGTATGCGATGGAGAGAGAGATGCTCTTCGTTTCTCTTTATTATGACTAACTTTGTATATAGTATAAAAATATACAAATTCATAGTGCGGAATAAATATCATTGTGGGCACCATGCAATGCAAATTAGCGTTCGTACTCCACCATATAACTTTGTATTGTTGTATATATGTAGAAACTCTAAATTAAATTTTTAGTAACACTTTATTCAAAAGGAATGTTGTATGCGAAATAAACGTGAAGAGAGGGCTTTTTAGATCAATGGGGTACGTGATGTAACATGTGTGAATGTGTAGTTGATGCATTTGGCGGGGCCTAGAGAGGTATGTGTGTGTATTACGTATTCGAGAGAGGCATGGATAGAGGGGCCGACGGCGGGGCGTGGGAGAGATAGCACGAGAAATGAGAGTGGTCTAGAGAGAGAGACGAATATGATGTCACGACAAGAGATTCCATTCCCTTGAGTGTTTATATGCAAGGGGGAGGGAATAGAGGCACCAGGAGAAATTTTCTGTGTGTGTGGTGTTTGTATTGGTATCTGTCGTGGAATTAACACGTCAGATGTCCTCAAGAAAGGACTTAGTCGCGGAGCCATCACTACGGGTTAGCTTGAAGGGGTTAAACCGGACGAGGGACATGGGAGTTTTATACTAGTTCGGTCCCTTCGATGAAGGTAAAAGCCTACGTCTAGTTGTGATGGAATTTATTGGGTTTCGATGATCAGGGAGCAAACACGCTTTGCCTGAGTCTCGAGTTGTTGTCTGTCATCCATGAACCGCCGCTGGGTCGTCCCTTTAAATACACAGGTTGACGCCCGACCGGTCTATAGAGTCCCGAGACCGACTCATACAAGGGTCCGGCTCGGTCTCTTCTTTCCTAACTTACAACACAAGTTACATAACCATGGCGGTTTGCTATCATGGGCCCTAATCCTCCTTTGGGCTCCGGCCCTCTAAGCTTCATAGTAAAACGCCATCTTCTGAGTCTTCATGGGCTTCTCTATGATTGAGGGTAAACCGGCCCCTCCTGGGCGGTTTATACTCAATAGTTATATCCCCAACATTAGGCCCCAGAGTGATTTGAACCTGTTCATGTCAATCTTCAGTACTTTTAGAAAAATCCTGTGAATATCTTCTTTCGTTTCTCGTAAAACGCCATGATGTCTTCTTTTATAAACTTTGTTAATCCTCCGTGACGTCATCCTCTGGATACGGCAACGGATCATCATGACGTCATCGTTGCAAAAAAATGAATAAAAAGATTCCCTTCATTTAATGTCATCCCGGAAATCGAGGCGACAGCTGCACCACGTGCCGCTTTGGACTTCTCGATTCCCTTCATTCCCTTTCATTTCCTTCCCTTTCTTCTCATCTTCTTCCTCGCGACCCGAAGAACCTTAGCACCGCCGCCGCCGTCGATCTTCGAATCTGCACCGACCAAGGCCGCTGCATCATTCTGCTTGTTCCAGAGACCCTGTCGCGTTCCTCCGCCACCGAGTGGCCCTGGTAAATTCATTTCCCTGTACCCTAGATCTTCATTAGGGTTTTGAGTTCATCCATGTCCGCCGCCGTTCCTGAGCTCTTCTGCAGCCTTCTCTTTAGTCCTTTTACTGAGTGTATATACATGCATCTACTAGCTTTGATTTGCGGCTAGATTCATTTTTATAGTCCACCATCCCGTGGCTTCTTGCTGCTCCAAACATACTGTGTCTAGATCTTCTCTGTTCTTCTTAGCGCCATTGTAGGGTTCAGGAAAATTTTCTTTAGTTATCCACGGAGATCCAAAATTGTACTGTGATATTGTGAAACCTGTTTTTGTAACACTTAGCAGATTTTTTGATTCCTGGCCCTTCTTCCTACGGGCGGTTTAACCTTTGATAACCAATCCGCCATATATCATTAGCCCTCTCTTAAACCGCCAACTGAACTTGCACGACAATTTATCCGGTTTAACACTGAATAGTACACTTGAACCGTTAATTGTAAACCGACTTTTATTTTTCCTTTCAGTTTCCCTTCGAGATGACCAAACAATTCTCTGCTTGCAATTGGGTTCCGTCCTGGATCACGGAAACATAAATCAACGGATATGTCACCACTGGCGCTTTAGCCTCAAAAAGGGTCCTTCATTGGCGAGTTCCGGGCTCTGAATGCCCACTTGAACCTCAAGATGGAGAAGTGATTGTATTTATGCAACACTTAGACCGGGGATTCAGCCCGCCCGGATCAAAAAATTTCCGGGATGTCCTCGCAAGCTTCCAACTCCATCCACAAGACATTGGACCGATCTCCGTGTCCAATATATGCAACTTTCAAGTATTCTGCGAAGTCTACCTTCAAGAAGAACCATCTGTGGAGTTGTTCCAGGATTTTTTTCATTTGAACCGCCGTACGGAATTCTCAGATGGTCCCAACACAGAGCTTGGTGGTGTTTCAATTCAGAAAAGGAAAGAAGTTGAGTTCCCTCATGCAAAACATCATAGCCATCCTAAAGATTGGAACGAAACTTGGTTTTATTGTCGGAACACTGCCCCTGATGGAGAAAATCATTTTCCGGGTTATCAACCTCACCGGCTTAGCAACGGTCACCCATTACCTTCACACTTATCCACCGCAGAACGGAAAAACTTTGCACCTCAACTCGCCAAGCTCCGGGCTTTCATGGCCAACGGTTTGACTGGTATTGATCTCGTCCGCTGTTGGGTTTCTTGGGGCATTTTTCCTTTAAGCCGCCGCCCCGGATTGATGCATGAATATACTGGCAACGTCAAAGACCCTCAACGATATCATGAAGTAGTAATGACAGACCTTGAAGTTACTGAATCTGTGAAGAAGATGCTTGATGAAACAATCTCTGCATGCAGCCAAGCCGGGTTTCCACCTTTTTGCGTCTCCAATCAACCGCCAGCGGTAAAGTTCATCTTAATACTTACTTAGTCGCCTCCACATTAACTATGTGCTAACCTTTTCTTGCCTTATTTTTAGGCTAACACCTCCTTTTGGAAACGGACTAAACCGGCTAGGGCTCCTCGTGCAAAGAGCAAGGTCACCAAGAAAATTGCCAAGAAGAAAACCACCAAGTCTTCTGATCTGCCAGAAGATGAGGAATCAGACGCAGAGGTAGAACTTGACTCACTTCGTTCCTATTTCGTACATCTTATTGACAATGATTATTCCCAGGATGATGCTGAGGCCAGCTACACAGACCATGTTGAGGTAATCACTCTTTCTTCCGATTCAGATCTTGTACCGGTTCGAAGAGTTCGCCGAATAGTTCGGAAAGTAAAACACTCTCACCCCATTGCTCATTTGGATACAAAATTTTCTTTGAATACACAACAAGCTGCAGAGCGTCGCACAACCCGGCACAATGGTCAGCAAATCACTTCGTCCAGTCTACCAGATACACTAACCCGGAAACATCGTCCAGAGGTGACTTGTTCTCCTGAAATACTTTATCCTTTGAAGGGTTTCTTCTGATGCCCACTCAATCCGTCTGACTCGAATTATCAGGCATCTTCCAACTCGTCTGGCAGTTCATCAACCACTCAGCTGCCTCCCCTCAAGACCGTCGCTGGGTAAGTACATTATTCCTCAATTTGTTTCTTCATGTGTCGGTTTATCATATTCTAACTTTTGATGTTGTAGTGCCAAGGCCCGATTGAGTAAGAAAGCTAAGACCAGCGGTCCTACTGATGATGTTGATCCGGAGAAGACCCCAGAGAATGACAGCAGAAATCATGAGATTGCCATAGACAGCTCTGCTCCGCAAAACCCAGGTGCTGATGCTAACCCGCCAGAAGTTGAACCGGAGATACATGTTGATACATCACATCCTCATGCCACTCCTTCATGTCCAATTGTTGAGCAGCGGGATTCAACTACTGATCCGCCAAGCCCTGCTACCAGACCACCGAGCCCTGCTGCCAAAGCGCCACGCCCAGTTAAGAAGAATGTCAATCCATCAAGCCCAGCCAAAGATGATGATGATGTTGTTACTGGAACTGCATATACCACCCCGGGCAACCCAGTTGTTTTGTCTAAACATTCCGCCAAGGATGAATTTGATTTTATGAACAAAGGAAAAGGCAAGACTGACTTGTCAAGCTATGCTGATTTGTCTACTCAGGATCTTCATTCCGGTTTCTTGAACCGCCTCTTCACAAGCCAGGATTATGAGGCCGGTTTGGTAAATCTGATGAAGGAACGCTATGAGGTAAACAGTTTGATCTTTTGCTCTGTACCTTCATTGCATTGTAGCCCCCAAGTGCCGGTTTGTCTTAGAAAGTCAAACCAGGACTTTTATATTCTGTAATGTACTTTGTTGATTTTCCTTGTGTATTTTTTGATCAAACACACATTAGCCCCCAAGTGCCATGATTGAAACTTGTATCAATCCGTGGGACTTAAACAATTAGTAGGAAAAAGTGATCCACATTAGCCCCCAAGTGCCAAGTGTATAACTAGTGATATGCTTGGGACTTTCAAAGAAGATATTGACACACTCTTCTGACTGTTGCAGACTGAGATAAATCAACAAGTCTCTCAAATTGCGGATCTTCAAGAGAATCTTAAATCCCAACTAGCAGAAACCACTAGGGCAAAAGATGAGTTAAAAACCGCCTTAACCACCATGGAGCAGCTCAAAGGGTGGTTCAAGTCTGAAAGGGCCAACTGGGACACCGAAAAGGTTGGATTGCTGAAGCGGGCGGAAGACGCTGAATCAGCTCTTAAACTGGTGGTGGAAGAACTTAGTGGATTGAAGCGCCAAGTTAATGCCATGACTTCTGCAATATTTGGTAAGTACCTTTTGCCAAGGTTTTGTGAATGTCTAGCTTTGAAATTTCTCCGGTTTAACATGAAATTCTTAAACCTCTGTAGATAGCCGCATTGCTCATCTGGGCTCTGATATGCGGAGGAAGCTAAAGGCCGCCTATACGCTGATTGAACAGCTATATACCGGTGCCGAACGGGTTATCTGCGCATCTTCCTATGACAATGCGGCCCCAACACTGATCAAGGACATGCTGGCCATGTTATCTATGACGCCAGCACAGATAGAAGAGGTGAAGCGATCCGCCGCAAGGGCTGGCGCTTTGTTAGCACTTACCCGAGCCAAAGCATGGATAGCTGATCATGATCCGGTTGATATAGCCAAGGGCTTCCCCAGTGAACAAGAAAACGGGGCAGCGTTTGATAACGAAGCCCTCAAACGTGTGACAAGGGAGATGCGTCCTCTGGCGAGTCAGTTGACAGAAGAAGCTAACTTGACGGTTCACCGATCCTTCTATGATGTTAACAACAAACGGGCTAAGGGTGTCATTCCAGAAGTGCAAAATCTTATTCTGCCAATCGGTAAGCACACTTATGCCCCTGACGTTGATCCGACTGAGCTTATAAGTGAAGATGTTGTCTTTCGGGCCTTAACCTGGATTGACTGGACCACCACTGACTTCCAGCCATTGGATGGGGAGGAGGAGGCTGAACCGACGCCATATGACCCATCTACTTCACATCAACATGGCGATGAAGCTTGATCCGGCAATCTGGTTGATATGTTAGAAACTGTCCAGTTGAAAACAATTCCATATTTTGGGCCGTTTAAGTGCCTTGTATTAGGGTAGCAAAAATACTTTGATCTGCTGCCATCGTGTAGTGGGAGATACTTTATGTGATCCGCCATGATAATTTCAACGTTGGTTCATATATCATAATATGCAATTCCTATGCCTGCATAAAAAATTGTACTGGCGTTTTACCGCCGGACGGGTCATAATGCCCAAGACAAGGCCTGATCGATAATCAAACCATAAGAAATATGAAATAACTCATACCTGTGATGTAATATCACTTTAGTTGGTTTACCAACTTTGATTGTAATAAGGGTGAAGACCCAAATCTGTAGTTCTTGTATAACTCCATCATGTACTGATGGCATATAATAAGTCATACCGGGTGATGATAAACACCAGATGATCAAAACTGGCGACAAGTAGTCAAAGCCAGGCTGGGTTAACAATCTCCGGTTTGATAATAAGGTCTGTCAACTTGTAGTTGAAAACCAAGCCGGTTTAAGAAACACCGGGCTAATAAGATGACTGAGAAGTCATACCAGGTCAAAGAAACCGGTTTAACATAAAATTTATCAAAAGAAAAGTGACAAACACAAATAAAATCATGTAGTCTAGGCTTTTCGAGGGCTGCTAGGCCCAAATTCGAGGCTTTTCATGGGCTGCCAGGCCGCTGAGTTGAACCATTTAACAAAGCCTTTTAAGATGGACCTCCAACTAACCAATCATCGTTTTAACTTTGACAAGTTCAGGGTCTCAATGAGAGTAACTGTCAAACGTTCGGAGGGTCATGCCAGGATTACCTGGATAGGAGTGTCTTACTTGATGAAGGCAGGTTAACCCGGGATTTTAGGTAAATATACCAGGCTTCCAAGCCGTGGGTCGATACCCAGCTACAAGGGTCCTTTCAAACTCCTTGGTATTTGACACAAGGAGCCACCAAGTAACGTGATGAGCTGTCCTCATTGGGTGCCTATGTTTGAGCTGTGCATAGCATGCAGACTCTCTTTGGCCCCTTGGGTGTGAAGCTCCCAAGCTATGTTGTGCCGTGATAGCCAGTTTAACAGGCACTACTCCGCTTTGTCAGCTGAAGCCCCCATGTAACTCAAAGGATATCTGAGAAAAACAGCAAAGGCCCTGCTTATAGCGAGGATGCTGGTTTATTTATTGATCATAATATATACATTGTCGAAATATGTACATAAGAAAAGCAGCTCAAGTGTAGTAAGGCCGCGGGAGAGCTATGTTCCACAGCCGCCGGGTCTCCTCCTCAGAGCTGCGTGAGTTGTGCATGTCGGTCTGATCCTGGATGAGCCGGAGCACCAAGTCGCCTTCTTGAAAGGTTCTTGTCCTAACCCGGCGGCTGTGATAACGCTGCAGGTCTTGTTGATAACCGCCGATCGATCCAGTGCCATGTCCCGTTTCTCATCTAATAGGTCCAGCGCCTCTTGGCATGCTTGCTCGTTGTCCGCTTCAACATCATTAGCAACCCGGGGCGAGTCATGACGAATATCACTTGGTAGGACTGCCTTTGCCCCGTATACCATGAAGAAAGGTGTGTAACCTGTTGATCGATTGGGGGTGGTGTTGATGCTCCATAACACAGAAGGTAATTCCTCCACCCAACAACCCGGCATCCGCTTCAAAGGAATCATGAGCCGAGGTTTAATACCCTTCAAAATTTCTTGATTGGCTCGCTCCGCTTGACCGTTGGATTGAGGGTGCGCCACAGATGCTAAGTCAAGCCGGATGTGCTCTTTCTGACAGAAATCCTCCATCTCACCTTTGGAAAGGTTTGTACCATTATCCGTGAGAATACTGTGTGGAAAGCCAAAGCGGAAGATAATCTTTTTGAGAAATTGAACCGCCATAGCTGCATCACACTTGCTGACAGGCTCCGCTTCAACCCACTTGGTGAATTTATCAACTGCCACCAACAGGTGGGTCTTCTTAGCCTTGGAACGCTTAAAGGGCCCCACCATATCAAGCCCCCAAGTAGCAAAAGGCCAAGTGATAAGAATCATCCGTAGTTCTTGAGCCGGAACATGAGCTCTGCGTGAATTTTTTTGACAAGCATCACATTGCTTTACCAGATCCTCCGCATCAGCATGAGCTGTCAACCAGTAAAACGCATGACGAAAAGCTTTTGCAACCAGGGACTTTGAACCAGCAAGATGACCACAATACCCTTCATGAATTTCCCGTAGGATCTCTTGGCCTTCTTCTGGAGAAACACAACGCTGAAATACGCCCGAAACGCTACAGCGGTGTAACTCGCCATTGTGAATAACCACGGACTTGGATCGCCGGACTATCTGTCGAGCCAGAACTTCATCATTTGGTAAGTCGCCCTAGTTCATATACGCCAGATATGGAACCGTCCAATCCGGTACAACGTGCAAAGCGGCCACCAATTGAGCCTCCGGATCAGGAACAACCAAATCCTTTTTTGTAGGCAACTTAACAGATGGGTTATGCAAGATATCTAAAAAGGTATTAGGAGGTACCGGTTTACGCTGGGATCCAAGCCGGCTTAAAGCGTCTGCTGCTTCGTTTTTGCGCCGATCGATATGCTCAACCTGATACCCTTTGAAGTGACCCGCCACAATATCCACCTCACGTCTGTAAGCCGCCATAAGTGGATCCTTAGAATCCCAAGTACCAGAAACTTGTTGAGCCACCAGATCAGAATCTCCAAAACAATGAACTCGACTTAAGTTCATCTCTTTAGCCACACGGAGACCATGGAGTAAAGCTTCGTACTCAGCTGCATTGTTAGTACAGGGAAACATCAAGCGGAGAACATAGCAAATTTTATCACCTCGAGGGGAAGTAAGGACAACTCCAGCCCCCGAGCCCTCCAACTGCCTGGATCCATCAAAATAAATAGTCTAGTATGTATTATCCAGTTTGTCTTCTGGTGCTTGCAACTCGGTCCAATCATTGATAAAGTCCACAAGGGCCTGAGATTTGATGGCTGTTCGAGGCACATACTTCAAACCGTGTGGACCAAGCTAAATTGCCCACTTGGCAACCCGGCCAGTCGCTTCCCTGTTTTGAATTATATCGCCCAAAGGAGCAGAACTAACCACTGTGATGGGATGGCCTTGAAAGTATTGCTTGAGGTTTCGACTTCTGCCAATGTGGATAGCGTTGTTTTGACTCGATCAAGACTTCACTAATGTAGTATACAGGTCGTTGAACCGGATATTCCTTCCCAGCCTCCTTACGCTCAACCACAATTGCCACACTGACCGCTCAGGCATTGGCAGCCACGTATAACAGCAAGGGCTCATTATCAACCGGAGCTGCAAGAACCGGCGGTTCAACCAACTGCCGCTTTAACTCCTCAAAAGCCGCATTGGATGCGTCACTCCAGACGAAATCGTCTGTCTTTTTCAACATCTGATACAAAGGAATTGCCTTCTCTCCCAAACGGCTGATAAACCGGCTAAGGGCTGCAATCCGACCCGCCAGACGCTGAACATCATTGATACACTTCGGTTTAGCCAGGGATGTAATCGCCTTGATTTTTTCTGGATTAGCTTCAATGCCCTTGTTGGATACAAGAAAACCTAAGAGTTTTCCTGCCGGAACACGAAAAACACATTTATCCGGATTAAGCAACATTTTCTAAACCCGAAGATTGTCAAACGTCTCCTTGAGGTCATTTATCAGTGTTTCCTTCTTCCTGGATTTTACCACAATGTCATCCACATAGGCATGAACATTACGCCCAATCTGTGTGTGAAGACAATTCTACACACAACGCTGATAAGTTGCCTGGGCACTCTTGAGCCCAAAGGGCATAGAAACATATCAGAAGGCACCAAAGGGAGTGATGAAGGTTGTCTTCTCCTGGTCGTTAACTTCCATCTTGATCTGATGATAACCTGAATAAGCATCCAAAAAACTCAGGCGCTCACAACCCGTTGTTGCATCAATGATCTGACCAATATGCGGGAGAGCAAAGGGATCGGCCGGACAAGCTTTATTCAAGTCCGTGTAGTCCACCCACATACGCCAAGTGTCGTTTTTCTTAAGAACAAGCACCGGATTAGCCAGCCATTCAGGATGGAACACTTCAACGATAAACCCAGCAGCCAACAGTCGGGCTACCTCTTCACCAATTGCCTTGCGTCTTTCCTCATTAAAGCGACGAAGAAATTGCTTGACCGGTTTAAACTTGGGATCAATATTAAGAGTTTGCTCAGCGAGTTCCCTCGGTACACCTGGAAAGTCAGAAGGCTTCCATGCAAAAATGTCCCGGTTCTCACGAATGAACTTGATGAGCGCGCTTTCCTATTTCAGATCCAGATTTGTGCTGATGCTGAACTGCTTGGACGAATCGCCAGGCACAAAGTCAACAAGTTTAGTCTCGTCAGCCAGATTGAAATGCAGGGTTGGGTCATGCTCAGTGGTGGGCTTCATCAGCTGGGTCATATCTGCCGGATCAACATTTTTCTTATAAAACTTTAGCTCCTCTGTAGCACAAACTGACTCAGCATAGGCCGCATGACCTTCCTCGCAATCCAAAGCAATTTTACGACTTCTGTGAACCGTAATAGTCCCTTTATGACCCGGCATCTTGAGCTGCAAGTAAATATAACAAGGCCTCGCCATGAATTTTGCATAAGCCGGTCGCCAAAACAGTGCGTGGTATGGGCTCTGCATTCTCACCACTTCAAAGGTCAATGTCTCAGACCGGGATTCATGTTCATCACCAAACACAACTTCCAAAGCGATCTTACCTATAGGATATGCCGATTTACCTGGTACCACACCATGAAAAAAGTGTTGGACGGTTTAAGACTCTTGTCTGTCAACCCCATGTGACGGAAGGTCTCATAATACAGAATGTTGATACTGCTTCCTCCATCCATGAGTACCTTGGTGAACTTATAACCTCCCACCTGAGGCGCCACCACCAAAGCCAGGTGACCCGGATTGTTAACCGGGGCGGATGATCCTCCCTACTCCACACAATAGGGTATTCAGACCACCGCAGATAACGTGGTACTGTCGGTTCAACAGCATTAACTGCCCTCTTGTGAAGCTTCTGATCACGCTTGCACAAACTAGTGGTGAACACATGATACTGTCCACCATTCAACTGCTTTGGGTGACTCTGGTAACCCGACTGCTGCTGATTTCCTTGATTACTCTGCTGGTTATTACCACCTTGGTTGTTCTGGTTGCCCTAATTATTCTGAAATCCAGAGTTTGAGCCGCTGCCACCATGAAAACCTGGACCTGAACCGCCTGATGGACCCTGATCATACCGGAAAAGATCAAAGTTTTTGAACTCCTTCATAATGTTACAATCCTTCCAGAGATGCGTTACAGGAACCTCCTTGGTCCCATGCTTTGGGCAGGGCTGATTTAACAAGCGCTCCAGATTCATTCCGCTGCCACGCGGCGGTTTACCCTTACAACGCTGCACATTAGCGTTAGCCACAAAATCTGAATCCGCTTTACGCTTACCGTTATTCCCATGGCCTCCTTGGTTGTGTTGCTGTCCCTTTGCACCGCCGTTCTTCTTTCCCTTCTCCGGTTTCTCATCATCAGAATCGAGATCCTTGGTATTATCAGAATCAGCATACTTGACCAAGGCTGCCATGAGGGTTCCCATGTCGTTGCAGTGGCGCTTGAGCCGTCCCAACTTCATCTTCAGTGACTTAAACCGGAAATTGCGCTCCAGTGTTATGATCGCTTGACCAGTGTTAATCCGGTCGGACGAATGCAAAACTTCTGAAACCCGGCGTACCCAATGAGTTGTTGACTCGTTCTCCCCTTGAACACAAGCATCCATGTCCACAATGGACATGGGCTGTTTGCACGTGTCTTTGAAATTGGCTATAAACCGGGCCTTCAGCTGATCCCACGACTCGATGGAGTTAGCTGGCAAATTTTTCAACCAAGTACGGGCCGTCCCTTCCAACATCATCGTGAAGTACTTTGCGCAGGCCGCTTCATCCACATCTAGCATCTCCATTGCCATCTCATAACTCTCGACCCATGCCTCAGGTGGCTGATCCGTGATATAATTAGGCACTTTATGTGGACCCTTGAAATCTTTGGGCAGACGCACATTACGGAGAGCCGGAATAAGACACGACACTCCCCAGGAACTGAAGGCAAGCCCAGTGCATCGGTCTACTGACACCGCTGGCTGAACCGAGGTGGGTTGATGATGACCCAAAGCGGCCTCCCTTCATGCTCTACCATTATCCACCACGTCTTGAGCATTACGATGCCGAGCACTGCTAGACACTTCTTGTTCATCCATGTGCCTGCTATAGCTTGGGCTCGGATGAGGGGTTGAATGAATTCTATCCCGGCGATAAGAATAAGCCTGCTACTGTACCACGGCGGTTTGAAGAAGGTCCCTAGCCCGCCGTGTTTCAATTGCTGCCAGTGAATCTCCCTCCATCGGAATGGCTGCCAGGCGTGATGCTGCGGCAATCATGTTATCCAGAGGGCTCGAAAAGTGTCCCAGTGGTGTAGACACGTATGGCGGCGGGTTATCTTTTCACCGGGGTGGTTCTGTTATCCGTAGTTGATACGGAGCTGTCCTAGGTGCATCAGTCCGGTTTGCAGCTACCGGTTTGCTCGGCCTAGCGCCTGGTGTTTGAAAGAGGTTCAATCCTTCGTAGACCGATGGCAGACGAGACCGGTACTTCCTTCGCATTACATCCTCTGATTCGGTCCGATCTAGCATGAGCCGATAATTCTGCGCCTGTATCTGCTGTGACTAGGCATCCAAAGTGGCCCGTTCTTCAGCCATCCTAGCATCCTCAGTTGCCAGGTCCTCCTTAGCATGTGTTATCTGGTCCTTCAGCTTCGCAATGTCCGCATTGTGCTGATCCCGCATCTCCGGGGTGACTGCCGTGGTCAACAAAGTCGCCCAGGCATCCATCAAACCGGAGAGGACTTGAGCTGGTCGGCGCGCCGGGACTCCTGTCGCGACTGCTGATCCGATATTCATCGCCGCTGTAGATGAAGACTGCAAAGTGGGCTGTGTTCCAGCCATGTAAACAACAACCCGACTTGGCGGTTCAAGGAGGTCTGGAATACTGTTGCCATCGGAATATCCTTCGAACACACTGTTATGAATCTGGTACAAGGACTTGGTTTCGCCAGTGGATGACTCGCCGTCGGAATAGACGGCCGTCTCGCCTTCAGACACCGGTCCAAATCCAATCTCATGGACACATCCTACGAACACACGCTTCATGGTGGGCTTAAACCGGGCTGGACTCGCACGCTGAGCCGTTTCGACGAGGTCGGTGTAGATGTCCGGCTCAGGGCCCGGTTCGCCGATCTTGCCGATGAAGACATGAATTCTGCCAAAGGGGACCTGGTACCCGTACTTGATTGAGCCGGCCTCGGGGCCCCACCCTTCGTCGTTGATGTAGAGCTTGCCACGACGACTCTTGGTCATCCGGCCGACCACATACCCCTTAAGTCCTTTAGAGCTGCCCTTCAAGAACTCGAAACCACCATGCAATAGCCCCACGGTGGGCGCCAACTATCGTGGAATTAACACGCCAGATGTCCTCAAGAAAGGACTTAGTCGCGGAGCCATCACTACGGGTTAGCTTGAAGGGGTTAAACCGGACGAGGGACATAGGAGTTTTATACTAGTTCGGCCCCTTCGATGAAGGTAAAAGCCTACGTCTAGTTGTGATGGAATTGATTGGGTTTTGATGATCAGGGAGCAAACACGCTTTGCCTGAGTCTCGAGTTGTTGTCTGTCGTCCCTGAACCGCCGCCGGGTAGTCCCTTTATATACACGGGTTGACGCCCGACCGGTCTACAGAGTCCCGAGACCGACTCATACAAGGGTCCAGCTCGGTCTCTACTTTCCTAACTTACAACACAAGTTACATAACCATGGTGGTTTGCTATCATGGGCCCTAATCCGCCTTTGGGCTACGACCCTCTAAGGTTCATAGTAAAACGCCATCTTCTGAGTCTTCATGGGCTTCGATATGATTGAGGGTAAACCGGCCCCTCCTGGGTGGTTTATACTCAATAGTTATATCCCCAATAGTATGTGTGGGTGTGAGAAGATAATGAGACATGGGGGCAGAGGGTGTGTCACCGCGTGAGGTCCGGTGGGTCGAGGTGAGGCCCTTCGTTCGGTTCCGTCCTGCGCCACATTGGTCGGCCTATTACGCATTTAGGAAGACCCATGGATGACTAGTCGTACAAGACAAAGATAGCAGAATTGTGAAGGACTCTGTGTCCACTGACAAAGCCGGCTAGGATTTGTAACCCTAGGTTCTCGGACTAAGGTAACACCTTTATCTCTGATATTACTATTCATCCAACCTAACTTTAAGGGGCATCCTACAGAATGCTCTGCTAGAATCATACTCGTCGATTAGGAAGAGAGGTGTGAGACAATGCGTGAGAGACATGCGTAAAGATAATGTGCGTACATGAGACACGTAGGCAGGTCCATGTATATAGAAAGGGTCGATGAGGATTGTGCGTGTGTATGTTTGCGAGACGAAGAGTGCTTGTGATAAAGGTTAGTGAAAACAGTTGTAAATGGTTACGAGAGGGAGGGAGGGTTATATCTAGAGCATGTGTGCGAGAAAGACACCTCAGGAGAGAGTGTGTGAGCATGTGTGAGAGACCACCGATGGAAAGTGAAACTACACGTAAAAGACTGCTCTACACAATGATTGAAGATATAAATTGTATCCAAATATTAGGAAGGGATCATGATATTTGCAATTCGCGTAAGGAGCGGTCATTGATCCGTCAGACATCTAGATTCTATCGAATTTGAGCATGTCTATGTTATTATTCAACACAATTGATCCACATAGTTAGTATTTTGAACTCCAGACAATGCATCTCTTTAGCAATCGAATATAAACGTGAGTATAGTTCATGTTGTGTGTGTAAAGCACATTATACATATGAAAGTTAAAGAATGGACATTATAAATAGCTACCTATGAACTAGCATACATTTCAATTCAACTTAATGTGGTTTAAAAAAATCGAATTCAACATGAAGTCCATTCAATTATTGAATTTGATATCATGGCATTTGTAAACCATACCTAAATTATGGGGTCACCAATCTTTGCTCCGATTTTGTACATAATAGCATATGTAGTCGTGTACAAAATAGATTCAAATTTAGCTCCTCCATTCCAAAGTAATCGTAGTTATAGGATTTTCAAGTGTCAAAATTTCAAAAAGTAGCGGATAATTTAATGAGGTTTTCAAACATACAAGGTCAAATATAACGTTGTCTATTTAGGTCAATGCTCATAGTTCTGGAGTACTCTAAACATGAATCCTTGTGTTTCAAAATTTCGAACGAAGCGCCAAAAGAGCCTCTACTCGCCCGAAACCGCGTGAGACCAATGTTTGGTAGTACAAAGAAATTACTTTTCTAATAACTCTGACCCATGAAACCTACCGGCCCGACGTCCAAAGGTCTAAACCGGCGTAGGTTTGTAGCTTCATCTAGACGCCACGCAACCGCCTCCGAAAAACATTCATAGACAATGGTCGCCTAAGCACACATGCGCGCGTCCGAAATCGCTCCCGCCCACTATTTGGGACACCTGGGATTACCATCCTACCCCCGACCCGTAGTAGGTCCAAAATTTAAGAGGGGGGCAAAGTTTGTACTTTCCCCAAATTTCAAACAAGCGCGTCCCATCTTCTATTCAAAAAGACAAAAACAAGCGCGTCCCAGACCGAAACATGGTTCCCCCCCACCCTCTGATTCCCCATTCGTACTCCGTGGGCGCCAAAACTACCACTCCACCAGCCGCGAAACCCCGACGTCCTCCGTCCGCCACCCCATCCCAGCCATCAACCGCCGCCCTCCTCCATCACGCCGGAGCCGATACCCCGACGTCGCCGTCCACCGCAACCTCAACCGCAACGCCCTCCAAGGCTAGTAGTTGAAGCTGAGGCCGAGCCATCCGTACCCAAGCCAGTTCAACCACGCCGTCCTGCGCCTCACCGCTACCGTTCCAACTTCGCCACCCTCCACCGCACCGGAGTTGTTCCTGCTACGCCGTCCTTCGCCGCCTCGGATCTGCTTCCCCTCCGCCGACATACGGCCATGACAACATAGTCAACTATTTGGCCATGCGTTCGTCCAAGCCTGCACCCTCCAGAACATCGGTTTCCCCGTAAAAAGAAGAAGATCGGCGCAACATGTGGAGGTGACCACACAGGCAACCGAAAAAGGTACTCCTCTTCCCTTATTCGTGCAAATCTTACGTCTCTGCTTGCACGGTATTCATCCCACAGAAGACACTAGTTGACCGTTTCTTCTTGATACTAGATGTTCCTAGTAATTCGTGATGCACAAGGTTTCTACTCATATACTATTTCACCTTAGCTAGAGGTCCGTCGCCCCCCTGAATTTCAATTTCTGGCCAGTTGATTCCCAATTAACGGAAGCATTCCCTCATATAACATGCGCTAGTACGCCTATTACACCGGGGAAGCAGCGCCTTGGTGTTTATCTTAGGGGCATGTGCAGCCTAGAGCTACTTGTGCCCAATCTGGAGGTCGGCCGAGATTAAAGGGATGGCCTGGGGGCGCTGCCAAGCATGGCGGTGGTGTGAGGTTGATGGGAGGGCGGGGCAGCGGAGGCAGGGGTCTAGGCCAGTGGTCGCTGGCGGTTCGAGAAAGATCGTCAACAGTGACTGGCGGGAGGTGGACGAAGGCCATCTGCCCGTTCCTTATAGATCGGTGGTTCATTAAAAAAAATCGATTGACCTATTTATTTTCAGTCGACTGTTATCTTAGATATGACCACATGTGGTGGTGTGCTGGAGGAGTACCTGCAGTTCTTGTGCTCATATATTACAAAATCATACGGAGTAGAATCTAATTTTGTTTGCCATGCAATGTTGTAGAGCTATCATATGTCTCCTGTCATTTATTTTTCAGCCACCTGCTATCTGCTACTTTTACAATGCACTAGTTCTGCACACACTTCACCCTTACTCTCACTATTGTGTTTTTATGCAAGGGTATTTCAGACTCTGCTGCCATGAGAGAAGCCAAAAAGAAAAGAGAGAAATTGCTCCAGCTTCGTATGCGGGTAGGCAAGACACGTTACAGCGCTATAAAGGGTGCAGTGTCAGCAGATGGAGACGGTAAACGTAGCTCTGGAGTTGATGACCTCGCTCGCAATGAACCACCATCCCAGGTGCTTGCTTTAACTTCGCGGTGTCATATGTGGTTGCATGTTCCATATGGTGTCTAGCTTGTATTCGAAAGGCCAAAGTCGGTAAGATAAGGAAAGATATTTTTTTTACATGAACCACCATCCCGTGAGCACCAGAAGACAAATAGCTAGTCAGGGCACTGGCCAAGCCAGTGACAAGCCCAGCAAAGATAGGCATCACCTGTAAGCCAACTAAAAATTTGCGATGGTGGCGAAGCAGCCCGCCTCCCACAAGGCTCTCAGGTCCTAGATGATCATGCTCACCACTCCAGCCGGATGTCTAGCTTGTATTGCTTCCAATTTGGTTAAATTGCATCTGCTTAGCTTACACATTATACCTTTGAATATGACATGCCTTTCTGTTTTTGATACATACTAGTACATTTGTGTATTAACCATGTTCTTACATCAAACTAATGTTCTTGTGTATCACTTAAGATGAGGTAGGCAGGCAAGGGGACTACTCCTCATTTAAAGAATGCAACGTCAGCCTCCCGACATGATTCTCAAGAAACAGAAATGCTAGATGAAGATAGTGAACGTAGCTCTGTAGTTGATTACATCATTTCCCCTACACTAGCATCGCACGTCTTGCTCTAACTTGGCAGCGTGATATGTGCTTGCATGTTGCATATGGTGTCTAGATTGTAATTCTTCCAATCTGGTTAAACTGCATGTGCTAGTCTGCTTAGCTTATACATTATACATGTTAATGTGACATGCCTTCCTGTATTTAGTACATAGTACATCTGTCTATTAAGCATGTCCTTACATAAAACTATAGTTTTTTTGTATCCCGCATCAATCAACATGACGAGACACCTTTAGCATATGCAGTGCGATATTAGTTGCATCTTTCATATGATTTATAGCATGCGCTGCTTCTAATTTGTTTAAATTCCATTTATGATGGGACGCTTTTAACTTGGCAGAGTCAAATTGGTTGCATCTTTCATGTGGTGTCTAACTTGCATTGCTTCTTATTTGCTGGAATGGTTTCTGCTTAGTTTACACAAACAATTGTGAACATGACATGCCGTCCTGTTTTTCGTACATATTCCATCCTGGTATCATGTGTTTGCATTACATCAAAGTAGTGATTGTCAGTATCATGCATGAATGAGTTCTCAAGAGAGAATTTTATTGGTTTTTCTTGTCGGTTTTACTTGACAATTCAAAATCAATAAAGCGGAAGGAAGTTAGCAAGGCAGCGGATAAAGGTGCTCCTTCCGAACGTAGGGCCTCTATATTTTCTTCTCCTCCACACCCCCAAGATGATTTCCAAGACAACACATGCATAGACACTCAACAAAGCTGTGTTTATGATGAGCACGTCTCCCCTAGTGCAGCATCACCGGTGCTCCCTCTAACTTGTCACTGTTATATGTGGTTGCATGTTATGTGTGATGTCTAGGTTGTATTGCTTCTAATTTTGTTGAATTCCATTTGCTTACTTTACACATTATACTTGAATAAGATACGTGTTCCTATTTCTAGAACATACAATATCTGTCTATCACACCATGTTCTTACATCAAATTACGACTGTTGTGTAACCTGCAACAATCACTTATCATAAGACTCATTTGACTTCGGAGTGTGATATAGGTTACATCTCACATTCTTTTCTAGCTTGTACTACTAATTTGTTGAAATGGCACTTATGACGAGACAGTTTTAACTTGGTAGAGTGATATTCGTTGCATCTTTCATATGGTGTCTAGCTTTCATTGCTTCTAATTTGTTGAAATGCCTTCTCCTTAGTTTACACATCATAAGCTGTGAATATGCAATGCTGTGAATATGCAATGGCACTAATGACAAGAGACCTCTAACATGGTAGTGTGATGTTGTTTGCATCTTGCATATGATTTATTTCTTGTACTGCTTCACATTTGTTTAAACGCCATTTATGATGAGACACTGTTAACTTGGCAGAGCGATATTTGTAGCATCTTTCATATGGTGTCTACCTTCCATTGCATTGCTTCTAATTTAGTGAAATGTCTTCTTCTTAGTTTACACATCATAGTTCTGGTTATCTCTTCCGTCCTCTTTTTCATACATATTACATCCTCCTATCATGTGGTTGTCTAACATCAAAGTTCAGTTCGTCTGCATCGCGCATCAATTTGTTCTCAAGAACAAAATTGTTATTTGTTTTTCTTGTCGGCTTGACTTCACATGGCACAGAGAAAGAGGAAGAAACACAGAATGGCAGGGAATGAGAAGCGGATGAATCCTGCAGATTCTGCTGGTACTGATGGTGCAATAGAAGGTCAAACTCCAGCGGAAAATTCTACAAACACGGCATCCCATGCTACACGAGTTGCAAAAAAAGCCAAACAAAAACAAATAGCTGCCACCAAACAAGCAGAGACAACCCTAGTTCTTGCAACACCTACTAGAGTACTACCAGCTACACGACTTACTCGTGCGTCAACTGAGCTAGCAGCACGTTCCCAAGCTCCCTTGCCACCTGACACTACTTCCCAACCACTGTTGACACAAGACGAGTTGGCAATATCAGATGAACCTTGTGAGCTTCAACAGCAAGAAGGTAGTTGCTGGAGTCAAGTTACAGTTGCATGCTTCTTTATATGTAGTCTCACAGTTTGATGTACACTAACACTTCCTATGTTCATTGTTGGACTAGCACCTAGGCGCAAGAGGAAACAAACATCAGGGATAATGCTCGATAGGTTAACTAAATCTAGAGGAGGAAGAATTGTAACACCCACGATGCGGCTATATCTCCCACGTGTCGAAGCACGACTTAGAGGCATAACCGCATGGTGGTTTTGTCGCAAGAAGGGTCATCTTCACACAATGCCATGTAATGAACAAGAATGGGATAAAGAGTTGGCTTACAATCGCCACTCCACACAATGAACATATAATTCATACATCATTCAAAGCACACACATAGTCCGACTACGGACGAAGCCAAAACAAAAGAAGATAACCCAACCGCTAGATCCCCGATCGTCCCAACTGGGCTCCACTACTAAGCAACATGAAACGAAACATAGCAACGACCAAGATCTTCATTGAGCTCCCATCTGAGCTCGGTTGCATCACCTGCACTGGTATCATCGGCACCTGCAACTGTTGTGACAGTATCTGGTGAGTCACGAGGACTCAGCAATCTCAAAACCCGCGAGATCAAGACTATTTAAGCTTATGGGTAGGAAGTGGTAATGAGGTGGGATTGCAGCAAGCACTAAGCAAATATGGTGGCTAACATACGCAAATAAGAGCGAGAAGAGAAGCAACGGAACGGTCGAGAAGCTAGAAGTGATCAAGAAGTGATCCTGAAACTACTTACGCACAATCATGACACAAAGACCGTGTTCACTTCCCGGACTCCGCCAAAAAGAGACCATCACGGCTACACACGCGGTTGATGCGTTTTTAGTAAGTCAAGTGTCAAGTTATCTACAACTGGATATTAACAAATTCCCATCTGCCACATAACCATGGGGACGGTTCTCGAAAGTTTATACCCTACAGGGGTGTCCCAACTTAGGCCATCACAAGCTCTCACGGTCAACGAAGGATATTCCTTCTCCCGGGGAAGACCCGATCAGTCTCGGAATCCCGGTTACAAGACATTTCGACAATGGTAAAACAAGACCAGCAAAGCCGCCCGATGTGCCGACAAATCCCGATAGGAGCTGCACATATCTCGTTCTCAGGGCACACCGGATGAACACTACGTACAACTAAAACCAGGTGCTGGAAGTGGCTCTAGTTTGGACCAACACTTGGAGGAGCACTAGCCCTGGGGGTGGGGGGTAAAATAAAAATGACCCTTGAGTCTGCAGAACCCAAGGGAAAAAGGCTTAGGTGGCAAATGGTAAAACCTAGGTTGGGCCTTGCTAGAGGAGTTTTATTCAAAGCGAACTGTCAAGGGGGTCCCATAAATCACCAGACCGCGTAAGGAATGCAAAATCAAGGAACATAACACTGGTATGACGGAAACTAGGGCGGAAAGAGTGGAACGAAACACCAGGCATAAGGCCGAGCCTTCCACCCTTTACCAAGTATATAGATGCATTAATTAAACAAGAGATATTGCCAATATCCCAACTTAATCCTGTCCATCATGGAGCAATCTTCAACTTCACCTGCAACTAACAACGCTATAAGAGGGGCTGAGCAAAGCGGTAATATAGCCAAACAACGGTTTGCTAGGAAGGGTGAAAAGATTAGAGGCTGACATGGCGATATGGGAGGCATGGTAAAAAGGTGATAGGTAGCACAACATAGCGATAGAACGAAGCAACTACCAAGCAAAGATAGAAGTGATATCGAGGGTAATGGTCATCTTGCCTGGGATCCCACAAGGAAGAAGAACGAAACCATGAAGTAGACGAACCAACGTAGTCGAACGAATCCTCACAAACGCAACATTACCAGAACTATCAAGTAGAAGCGCAACTGGAAAGAAGCAAACAACATGGTAAACAACCATCATATAAGCATGACATGATGCATAATCAAGTATGATGCATGTCCGGTTTAAATAGGCATGGCATGGCAAAGTGCAGAAACAAAACTACAAATTAAGTGTAGCTCAATATGCAACAAGTTGCATATTGACGAAACACCACATTCAAGTTATTTAGTTCGCTCTTGTTTAGGTACCCAACAATATTAAATGTTTTTAAACATGCCAAGAGGTGAAACATAATAAAACTGCCTATCTAGACAAGTTTAAATGAGGCCGGAACAACTAACAACAATTCCGGAAAATACCCATGTGCATAATTTGAGTTTGGTACTGTTCTGCCCTAAACCATATTTTAATGTTGTTAAACAATAAAACAAAGTGCACCATGTTAATCTATGCATTTTTCCACCCCATTTACATATAAAGTTTATTTAAAACCGAGCTATGGTTATTTAGTTATGAAATAAATCATTTTATCATGGTATTTAAGAAAATTTAAACAAACAACATTTTAAACATTTTAAACATGGATGAAAGTAGCAGATTATGAAACTAGATGCAATTCTAAGCATTTTACATGTTTAATTCATTTTAATCCGATGCACCATTTGTGAGTTATTAAATGCATGATCTAGAGGGACTTTTCTGTAAATCTGTAAACTCCTGGAAAATTAGACAAATTCACAGATGCTGAGAAAAAACCTATGCGGGCCGAATTTGGATCTGGGCGAGGGTTAGAAAAGAGGGGGCATCACCTTAGCGGGCGACGGACCAGGCGAAGAAGCAGGCCGGCGAGGAAGCTAGGCTTGGCGCGGCGCTAGGCCTTGCTGGCGCTGGAAGTGGCCCAAACGTGCGAGGCAGGGAGGCTACAGGCGCGTCGCTCTCTGTTCGACAGAAAACAGAGGAGCAGCGGAGCTGGAGCTCGCGACGGGAAGCAGGGGACGGCGAACTTGGCGCGCGAGGAGGCTCGAAGGCGCGGGGATGGCGGATCCGGCAGCGAGACGACAACCCAGCGAGATCCAAGGCGAGGCAGGGGGGTCGGCGGCCATGGGATTTCCTGCTAGGGAAACGAGAGGGAGATGTGAGAGAGAGAAGCACGGGGAGGAAGGGAGATACAGGGGAGGATAGGAGCGGGACGAGCCCGGCGGCGTGGCTTGGAGCAGATCAGGTGCGGTGATGGAGCTCGAATGACGCGACTTGGGCTCCATGGAGGGCAGTGGCCGATGCTGTTGCCTGAAGAAAGAAAAATGCAGAACAGGATTCAGAGAGGAAACACGGGAGGAAAGCAGAGAGAGACAGCGGGCATGCGGGCAAGGCGACTCATCTGCTTGGTTTCGCCGGCGATGGTTGGCCGGAAGGAGGTGGAGATGAAGGGACACAGGGCCACGGGAGGAGCTTGAACGATTCCCTCGCGAGAAGCTCGAGGGTTGCAGGGACGGAGACGACCGCGGCTTGAGGCGCGTGCGGACGACGGGGACGGGGCCGAGAAGGCGGGATCCGGCGAAGCGGCCAGGTTCGGCAACGACGGGGATGATCGGCTGCTCCAGTTGGCGGTAGCGAGGCGATGGAGTTCGTGCTCCTGGACGACGGGAGGCTCGGGGCGTGAGCAAGGGATGCTGTGCTTCGAGGCAAAGCACTCGATCCATCGAGATGCTCGGGCGGCTGCGCGGAAAACCAGGGATCTGGTCGGAGGCTGCGGTTGGTGGGGATGGATCCCGAGGGGAAGAATGAGAGCGGTGGCGGCGCGGATGGGACTGGGTGGATGGGACGTCTAGGTCTAGGGTTGCCCCAATATTTATATCAGATGAATTTAGGTTAGGGCATCCCTATGATCGTAATCGTACGGTTGAGAAAATATATGTGTAGGAAGTCCAATTAAGAAAACGAATATGTTTTATAGATGTCAGGAGATGATCTGAATGCAACAGTGATGACTGAGCGGTTCGGGTTCGGGGCAGTTTTCGGACGCACGCAAGAGGGGGTCGGTGGTTGTGCAGAGAGGTTGCGTAGGCAGACAAATAAGAGGGGAACGAAACTCGGTTGGTCTGGAACGACCAACGAAGGCAAAGCGGTCCGAGGAGGCAACGAGGACAAGGGGCCTGACAAAATGACAACGGAGGCAAAGAGAGAAAGGGCAACTGCGTACGGTTACGAGTTTTCTTAAAACATGCACATGCAATGCGCATGATGCTATGAGATGAGATGCATGACAAGAACAAAATGCAATACAAAATATAAAAACCCAACCACGAAGGAAATAACAAATCACATAGCCGGAAATGGCAAGAGTTGGAGTTACAATTATGGAAAGATATATCCGGGGTGTTTCAAGAATGGAGATCCGTTTTGAGGCAGGTTTAAAAAGGCCACGTGATGCTACAGATTCAGCCAAGTTAGTATCACAGGCAGCAGTTGCTGTTAGGTGTCATGTACGTATCCTCCCAACATGGATTCAGTACATGAGTGACAAAGACGAAATCCGGTTCAACACCTTCCTCGACCATTTATCTGTAAGTATATGGTTATGTATGGAAACTAGTAATATCGTCTTGCTCTGTCCCATACTTTCTAGGTTGCTGATAATGAGACTCCCATAATTTTCAACAGATGAGGTTCAGGTTGGATATCCAAGATGATGCAACCATACAAGCTTGCACCAATGTTTTCAAGTCTGCTCTGCGATAGTATCGGTATAACCTGAGGAAAACTCACTTTGAAGGCAAGGCTAACAGTGAACTTTCCCAAACATCTCCAGTGGAAAATATATCAGATGAAGACTGGAGGGGCCTTGTTAAACACTGGTTTGATCCGAAGTATCAGGTACATTATATATATGTGATTAGATCACATATTGATGTCCAATTTACGCATGTGCCACACAAATCTATCTTCTTGTAGGTGAACTGTTCAAAGAACAAGGCCAACCGTACGAAAGTGAAATTCCAACAGACGACAGGATCTCGTAGCTATATTGCACACTGCGAGGCTCTTGTAATTAGCTGTTGGTTCACTCTTTTCGCTGTACCATATTATCAGATCTATATTGACTTGTTCGAAATGCAGAGGAAAGCCCGCAAGGACCAAAAAGTACCTGAACCAAATGTTGTGGAAATCTTCAAGGACTGTCACACCAGCAAGAAGAAGGGCATGACTACACCAGTCAAAGCCGCTGTTGTAAGTCCTTAATCCTCATGCCTTTTAACTACTACTTACTCTGACTTGTGCCTTGAACTGCATGGTTTGCAGTCAATGTCTATTAGTCTTTTCAATTTTATACACAATTGTCTTAGCGTATCATTGCAACTTACAAGGTTTAAAAGAGAGGAGTGATGTTCCTTTGATCTTGACCCGTAATCTAGTTCCATGCTGGACTTGCCCACACAATGTTACAATTGCCTATTTGTCTCTTCTCAGTTGTTTTGTGATATGAATGATGTCATACTATGCTTACCGTATTATAAACTTCGTCTCTTTATCCTTAGCCCTCAATACAATGTGAAGAAATAGACAATACATTAGCGATGGTACATGGTCATATGTTTGGAACCTGGTTTTATTATGTACTTTGCAATAAAATACAACTAATATTTTACATGGGTTCACCAGAATAAGTTCTGTATATAGACCAAAGCTATTTTGTTTGGTTTTGCTGCCTCCTTAATATCTTTTGTTCTGGTACTACTAATTTAAAACCTCAACTTTTCAGCGAGCTATGGAAAAAATGGTGGAACCGCCACCTTCTGAAGGTGGCGAGGCAACTATAACTGCAATGTCAGCCCTTGCTGCAGTGGGTCAGTAGATGTCCACTAACAGTGCCAAAAGCACGTTCCTGCGTAATACTGGGTTGGTTTTTAAGGCAATATCATCCAAACTACCTAATGATCAAGATATGCAAGCTCAAAGCAATGTTGTATCTGCGCTCCAGACACAAGTCCATTCCCTAACAGAGACCCTTTGTGAAACAAGGAGAAACATTGCTCAATGTCGTCAAGATATGCATGGTTTTGAAACCAGACTATCAGACATTTGCTATGTTGTTCAGGAGCCTAGGGGAAATGAAGGCGAGGGTTATGGTGCTCCATCAGACAATACAGCATGAAAACGTAATAGTCGGGTTAAATGAACTGAGCTTCTGAACTTCTGGTGGTGCATTTATCTGCTAGACTATTAAGTTTTATGCCAACCTTCCTTTTGTTATATAGTTGTAATTTGTTTTGGTGCGATACAAAATTTACTCTTAATGTGCAGCCACCGGCTGAAGAAAACAACAATCCATTTTTGTATAGTGTAGGGTGTTCCCCTATATTTGCACTGGTGGCGATCTTTGATGCCGAGTGGATGTAATATGTGCAATCGCCTTAATAGCCTAGCGTTAGTTTCGGCCTTATTTATTTCCTAGTCTTCTTTTTCCCCGGTTTGCTAGTGGCCGCAACTACCATGGGCCATATACGGGCCGTAGGATCCATGTGTCTCCTACGGGCCGTTGATAAATGGGCCTGTAATCGGTGGGCCTCGGGCCGTCGGATAAATGGGTCTACATGGGCCGTAATCGGGCGTAATTGGTATCGGCCCAGTATGGTAACTATCATGACCGGGTTTTCCGGGTAATAAATTTCTAGAAAAGACCGTCGTGCTCATCAGCCCCAGGATTACTGTTAGCTGATGAGGCTCCAACTTGATACAGAAACTCCAAGCAAAATACAAAATATGTAGTACAAGACCATTCTGGCCTGTGAGTACAACAAATGGTTTCTAGTGGTTGATGGCGGAAGCGGGTTGTGAAACATCAGTGTCTATGGGACTCCATTTCCCACAGGAACAGCTGACCAGGTTAAATCCTATCTTCGCGAGGCTGCTATCTCCATTGAGTGGGTTCCGGAGCTGGCATCACGTCGCTCCTCTCCGTGCAAGAAAAATCTGGCCAAGACAATAGCCAGGGACAAGCCAGTGAGTACTTTGAATGTACTCGCAAACATTATGAACACAGGTATAATATAACAATGATGTGCTGAAAAATATTTTATGCTCATGACGTCAGTCACAAAAGATAAATAAATCTCGGATGCGTGCAAGCAAGTTATTTATAAAATTGCAATAACATGGTAGTATAAAAATTTATGAAACAAATAACAAGTAATGCCACAGTCGGGCGTCTGAGCGACGCCACATAAAGGGCTTTAAAAGAAATGCCACAGTCGGGCGTCTGGGCGACACCACATAAAGGGCTTTAAAAGAAATGCCACAGTCGGGCGGCTGAGCGACGCCACATAAAGGGCTTTAAAAGAAACAATCATAATGAATATCCCTGGAGGTAGAACCATCCCAGAGATACTCGATAATAACAATAATATCATGGGTTAGTCAACAATAATAATAATCATCATAGATATCACAAGTCACGAGTAGTAATTCCATTTTCTGGTTAACAGTTTCACCTCCGAAGACCGACACTAAGACCGACACCTGACCCATCCCAGACTGTAATCCTTAACCATGGACACGGCTATTCGAATAGGTTTATTCTCTACAGAGGGTGTACTCTTTACCCACGAGTAACGGATTTCTTTAGTCCAGCAGGACTAATTCCGTCTACGGTCTTTTTTGTTGAAAACACACCTAACTTGCACACACCAGCTTATCTCACACGTGTCTGGAATCACCCACGACACCTGTTAAGCAAACTCTAAGTGGGGAGGCTACAACCTCGCGTAGCATGGGATCAAATTTATATCGCGCGCTCTAAGGGGTGGCCTCCCCTCTCGGTCCCAACCGGAAACACCCATGCCCCCGGACCAGGTGGCCTGCCTACCAGCTACAACCGGTATCTTCCACCATGGCCTCTCTGTACGGTGTGTGCTGGAAAGAGGTTGACAACTTACTGAACCGTACTCTACTTGCTGTAGAGACGAGTGGTAGTATGAAACAAGTATGGGGGTTACTGGAACAAGACTCGATCTATGGTCGACTCAGGAGGTTCAAGTATTCCCTGCATGATTAGCATGACAAATATATTCTCATCCAATAGAGTCACCTCTCATATCACCTTACCATGCCATACCAGACATAACCGACCCGATGGAGACCGGCGACAAACTCATGCCTACTCAAGGCAGAGGTTTCCCCGGGTTCCTGCCGGTATGCATGCAAGGCACATGAGGGTGATTATCATCACAAGTGAGTCCATTTCCAACAGCATGGAAATCAACAACATGCACCCATGCATATGATCATATCACATGAAATAACAAGTCCTTCGAAATGCGGTGGTGTTTTAAATGTATCAACGATCACACCAAAAATATTATGTCGGGGTTCAGAATGCTTGCCTTCAATGTTGTGGAGGGGTGAGATGCTCTCCAAAACTTTTGAAAGCTTCTACTCTCTCCCCAAAATCCTATTTAAAAAATATTTGAATTAACACACATTTCAAAAACAGAACCAAAAAGTTGTTTGAAAATTTTTCAAATAAATCTTAAAGTAAACTAGACCAAATTTAAGGAAGGTAGGAAAAAGAATCATTTTATTTGGACTTCTATTTAAAAAGTTATAGCCAGTCAAAGATTTGGTCAAAATCTGTTATTTAAAATAAAACAGAAAAGAAAACGATTCAGATAGAAATACGCTTTCGGTGCAAAGGAGGCGTACTCCTGAAGTTTACGCCTTCACTTAACCACATGGACAGACATGGGGTGTCACTGACAGTGGGCCTGCCTGGTCCAATGGTCAGGTTTGACCAGTCGCCGCGCGTCGTCTCCCTCCTCTGTCCGAGCGGAGCGGGGCTCCGGCGATCGTCGCTGGCGTTTGGCTGCTCCTCGCGGGCCCCCGAGGGTGGGGATGGATCCGTAAGGTTGGGGCGGTCCTCCCGGTAGTCGTTGGGTCGGCGGGGACGGAGTGAGCTGCCGGCGGCGAGCTCCGCGGTGGATTGGCCGGGGCGGTGGCGGCGGCTGCAGTTGCCGGAGATGAGGAAGGAGGCCTCCCCGGGTCGAATGCGGGCTAGGGGAGTGCCATAGGGGTGGTCTGAGGTCGCGTGCGTGCTCAGAGGGGCTCGGGGTGTCCATTTATAGCGCGGCGAGGTTGGTTCCGCGGCGGCCGTGGATAAGCTCTCCGGTGAACCGCCTCTCTGTGGCTAGGGCGACGTGGCGGCGACGAGCGCTAGGGGACGAAGCTGCGGATGAGCACGCACTGCTCACAGGGGCAGGTGGCGAGCCGGGGTGGCTTGAGCGGTGCTGCACGGCGCAGGGCTGTCGGGCGGCGGCGACGGCTAGTGCTTGGCCTTCCGGGCGCGGCGAGGGGCGGCTTGGCGTGTAGCTGAGAGAAGGGGCGCGCGTGGCGTGATGCTGCCGTGTGGGCCAAAGCCAGGGGGGCCAGCGTGTCGGCTCGGGCGCGTGGCTGCAATTTGCGTGCTCTGGGCGTGCCCAGTGCACGCACGGGACGTGCTAGACGAAATGTTATGGCATATTAGGGGGCTCCAAATCACAAGAAAGTTAGCAGGGTGGGGTTATAGTTTAAGGCAAAACCATTGGACAAGCTGGTCTGGCCAGGGGATTAAGTCCATAGTGCAAACAAGGACTCATGTCAAAACTGATCATGCCTGAAAGGTGTTTGACAAAATGCCAAGGGCACTTAGGCATTTCTTGGAGTGGCCAAAATCTCCAGATCAGTGTCTCTGTGGATGAAAGAGAGAGTGGTGAGGTTATTTGGCCAAAAGCAGAAACTTGTTAGTGCAAGTTTTACAAAACTTCAATTCTGGACAGGAAATAAATGACATTATTTCATGAACCAAAATTGATCCAAAAGGTGCATGCTCCTGGACTTAAGGGTTTAACATGGGGGACTACAAGTAGGAGAAATAATCAAAGGTTAAAGAGCAAGTAAAAACATGGTTGCTGTACAAACCATCAAGTTGGTCCAGAATGAAGATGAGGTTGATTCACTCAAATTTTTCAAAGAACATAAATAGGTTTTTGCACAAAGTGAAATAATAGGCTCCCACTGACCTCCCCTAATTTTGGTAGAAGTTTTAAAGAAATAATTAAATAGGTTGTAGTGCAAAATGCACTCTGGACCAGAGAAGAAAAATTGAGTGTAGGGCTCAAAATATTTCATGAATGAAATATATTTTAGCATAAAAGTGATTTAAAAACATCACATGACATCTCCAAATTTTTGTGGGAATATTAAGTGAATTTATCAAATGGTTGTAGTTCAAATATGGCCATTTAACCTTGAAAAACCATTTTCAAGAAAAATAAAGATCAAGCAACTTAATTATTTAATTAGTTACAGTGATAAAAGGAAAGTTTTTCTTGAGAGGTTAAACAAGTCCAAAAACCTATTTGACAAGTTTTCTCTCTGGGAAAAACTCATCATAACAGGGAAGGAAATGATTTAAAAAAATCAAAATGGATCTCAAAAAATTCAAAGTTTTAAATCCTGGCAAAATTTTATTCCATTAAAACAAGGCCAAAATTTTGGGGTGTCACAATACTAACCCCCTTAAAAGAAATCTCGCCCTCGAGATTTGCTAAAAGCGGTGTTAAGAAAATAATTTACGCAATGACGATGTGGCTACAGTGAGAGGGCAATAAGTGGTGAAAAACCACAGTGTGAAAAACTGGGGCTGCACGGAAAAGTCTACGGTTCGGGACAAAAACGGGTGATTTCTACGCTGGATATAAATTTAGGATAACTCCTAAATTTAGATATACGCTGGTCGTACCCGAGAGCACAGTGCTCTCTCTGGCCGACAGGTGGACCCGGGTCCACTGTCAGTCTCCTCTCCTTCTCCCTCTGGCCCTTTCTTCTTCCTCTCTCCCGCGCGCTTTCTCCACCGGCGACGCCTAGTGTGTAGGGCATCTAGGCCGTACCGTGGTAGTGCGCGGCGTGCTAGCTGCCGGTGCAGCATGCACTCACCTCGCGGGCCAGCGCGTTGTCGGCACTGCTCGCGGATTCGACTCCGAACACCGGCGATCGGCGACGAGCGGCGTTGGTGGACTTCGCTCACCGTACACCGAGCTCGAGCTATAAAAATGGCCGGGGTGCCTCTCTCTTCTTCCTCACACCTGGCCTCACTTCTCCTCCTCCTTCTTTCTCCGTTACTGCTTACAAAAGCTCGGTCGAGGCTCTAATGGCGGAGGCGATGCCGGACTGGTTTGTGATCCTGATATGCGGAGGGCTGGCGACGCTGCTGGGGCTCTCTATGCTCCTGTGCGCGATGATCTTCGACGAGTATCGCGATGTTGCGGCTCAGGTGTTGGCTCTCCGCGGTGGTGGTGATCATGAGGAGTAGATGGGGTGTGCTAGGTGCTAACTGTTGTTAGGGGGGTGATTAGCTGGATGTAACACCGTTGCAAAGTTTTGCAAGCAGTGTATGTGTCCGAATGATTATGGTTGTGAGTCTGCTCGTGGTGCTGAGTGAAATTAATTAATCCACGTCGTGAGAAAGTGTAGATTTAGCAACTCAGGAAAAAGAAAATCTCACTCCAGGGTTTTGTGAGGGAAAAACAGTTAATTTAAAGGAGCATAAACCACAACAAAAACTACACACATTAGTAGACGCCAAATAATTGACTCGTCGTACAAACTCAGGGTATCACGCATAAGTCACACACATATAAATAAATGCTGCAAAGAACAAATACAGTAGTGACGTCTAAAATGAAAATGGTAACTGGGCGGGGTCCTGATAAAATGTCTCTGGTAAAGGGATACATTCTTCTTCAATCGGAGGCAGTGGATTGACCAGTCGATGTATGCGTCTCTCCGTGTCGGGTCTCAGTGGTCTGCCGATGGCAATCTGAGGATTTAAATCTGCGAGGCTCTGGAGATAATCCATCACTCGCTGGTTTAAATGCTCTTGAGCAATTATGTACTGGATAAGGTTGGCCAGAACTGGGTCTCTCTCAATACGTCCACCGGGAAAAGATGTAACTTCTCCGGGTGCTGCACGGCTCGGAAAGTAATAATATCCTCGTTCGCGGGCATAGGGTACTGCGGATCGAAGACGAGCAATTGCTTCTCTCGCAGCAGCTTCTATGGCCAAGTGTGGGGTTGGCATAGATTTCCCCACGAAGGAAACTTCCGTTGAATCTTGGTTGGGGTCTACAGGAGGAATGTGTACTGCTGCCCAATATTCCGAGGTGGAAGGGGTGATCCTCGATTTGAACAGCTCGTACTGGGGTGGCTGGGTAGAACCCATGGTACTGCGGGTAAAATCCCACAATATTTTGACAAAGCTACCTGGGGTTGCATCTGGGGTTCTCAGATGAATGTTGGGGTTCGGCATGACAGGAAAAAGCGTGAGTGTTGTGCACAAAGTGAGGGTTGCTGGGTAAGGTCACAAGGTGGCCTTTATATAGCAATGGAGCCGGATCGTTTTACCGTGGTGAAAGGTAAAAATTTGCCAGCTTAGCTCCAAAGGTCGGGTCAGTGTCAGAGATACACATATCTCATAAAAAAATGCGTTATTGTGGTTGTCGTCGGGTTGGTTTTGGTAGTTGTGCCCGGAAAAATATGCAGCTATGTGCTGACCAAATATGCAAGGCTACTATTAAAACAGAGGCACAAAGACAGGCTGCGTTAATATACGCGGTCGCATGATTACAAAGCGAGGATACATTGAAACTTGGTGCTACTCATACTGCTTAGTCTACTTCTTTTATGTCTAAACGGGCGTGCCTAGTGGATGTCGAGGCTTCTCCACGTGTCTCTCTGCCGGGATTAGTCGGAGATGGCGGAGGAACTGCAGGGTCGGGGTAGTGAGAATGACCATTGCGGGGATTGTTGGCCACAACCCCGTTGGAGTGTGCTCCCAAAATGCGTCGAAGCACTTCTGGGGTTATCGCAGCACCTTGGCCGATGGCTGGGGCAGATCTCGGGGTCTCGATCGGTTGTCCAAACAGCACGACTGGGTTGTCGGTGTTGGGCTCGTTTTCTTCTCTCGCCGGGGCTCGACGAACCAGCTCTCCACGAGCTGCGATTAGATCAATAGTGATCTGGTCGAACAGTGCCTCTAGTGCACTTACATAGCGCACTAGGTGCAATAATGCGGGGTCCGTCTCGTGATCTCCATTGGCAACTTGGGGTGGCCTACCATACCCTTCTCGTCTGGGGTAGTAGTGGAACGAGCGACAGTTAACTCTGGGCGACAAGTGCCTGAGATGAACTATAGCCTCTCAAGCGGCTAGCTGGATGGCTTGTGGCTCAAAGTAAGTTGTTCTTCCGGTGAACCGGTAGGGACGCTCGGGTGCTAGACTCCTACCGTAAATGTGCACAGTGGCCCAGAATTGGCGGTCTTCACCGCTCATGGGTCCTTGATACACAACATATTCTGGTGGCTCCTCTAATGCGTAGGCCCGACGGGTGAGGTTTGCGAGGATGGTCACAAAACCTCCAAGGTTGGTTGCTGTGGTTTCGTTGTGCACTATAGGTCCAGGCATTGTGGCTCGGTTCGAGGCTGTGCTGTGCTGGTTTGGTGCTAGCGCGCCCTTTTTATAGGAAAAAGGGGACGAAATCTTCCTTCGCACGCTTGTGAGAAAGGACTATTTAGGGGCCGGTCACTAGCGCATGAGTGACAGGTTGGGTTGATAGGTTGGGCACCGACTGCCAAAAGGTGTCGGGGTCACTCTGTGGCTATCCTGCACGAGAAGCTTGGCTGGGGTTTGGTTAAGGTCTGGTGGGTTGGTTTGCCTAAGTTTATTGACCTGGCTAAGATAGGATTAGCCAATGGTCAGCCTGGCTCTGATACCAAGTCTGTCATGACCGGGTTTTCCGGGTAATAAATTTCCAGAAAAGACCGTCGTGCTCATCAGCCCCAGGATTACTGTTAGCTGATGAGGCTCCAACTTGATACAGAAACTCCAAGCAAAATACAAAATATGTAGTACAAGACCATTCTGGCCAATGAGTACAACAAATGGTTTCTAGTGGTTGATGGCGGAAGCGGGTTGTGAAACATCAGTGTCTATGGGACTCCATTTCCCACGGGAACAGCTGACCAGGTTAAATCCTATCTTCGCGAGGCTGCTATCTCCATTGAGTGGGTTCCGGAGCTGGCATCACGTCGCTCCTCTCCGTGCAAGAAAAATCTGGCCAAGACAATAGCCAGGGACAAGCCAGTGAGTACTTTGAATGTACTCGCAAACATTATGAACATAGGTATAATATAACAATGATGTGCTGAAAAATATTTTATGCTCATGACGTCAGTCACAAAAGATAAATAAATCTCGGATGCGTGCAAGCAAGTTATTTATAAAATTGAAATAACATGGTAGTATAAAAATTTATGAAACAAATAACAAGTAATGCCACAGTCGGGCGTCTGAGCGACGCCACATAAAGGGCTTTAAAAGAAATGCCACAGTCGGGCGTCTGGGCGACGCCACATAAAGGGCTTTAAAACAAATGCCACAGTCGGGCATCTGAGCGACGCCACATAAAGGGCTTTAAAAGAAACAATCATAATGAATATCCCTGGAGGTAGAACCATCCCAGAGATACTCGATAATAACAATAATATCATGGGTTAGTCAACAATAATAATAATCATCATAGATATCACAAGTCACGAGTAGTAATTCCATTTTCTGGTTAACAGTTTCACCTCGGAAGACCGACACTAAGACCGACACCTGACCCATCCCAGACTGTAATCCTTAACCATGGACACGGCTATTCGGATAGGTTTATTCTCTGCAGAGGGTGTACTCTTTACCCACGAGTAACGGATTTCTTTAGTCCAGCAGGACTAATTCCGTCTACGGTCTTTTTGTTGAAAACACACCTAACTTGCACACACCAGCTTATCTCACACGTGTCGTGAATCACCCATGACACCTGTTAAGCAAACTCTAAGTGGGGAGGCTACAACCTCGCGTAGCATGGGATCAAATTTATATCGCGCGCTCTAAGGGGTGGCCTCCCCTCTCGGTCCCAACCGGAAACACCCATGCCCTCGGACCAGGTGGCCTGCCTACCAGCTACAACCGGTATCTTCCACCATGGCCTCTCTGTACGGTGCGTGCTTGAAAGAGGTTGACAACTTACTGAACCGTACTCTACTTGCTGTAGAGACGAGTGGTAGTACGAAATAAGTATGGGGGTTACTGGAACAAGACTCGATCTACGGTCGACTCAGGAGGTTCAAGTATTCCCTGCATGATTAGCATGACAAATATATTCTCATCCAACAGAGTCACCTCTCATATCACCTTACCATGCCATACCAGACATAACCGTCCCGACGGAGACCGGCGACAAACTCATGCCTACCCAAGGCAGAGGTTTCCCCGGGTTCCTGCCGGTATGCATGCAAGGCACATGAGGGTGATTATCATCACAAGTGAGTCCATTTCCAACAGCATGGAAATCAACAACATGCACCCATGCATATGATCATATCACATGAAATAACAAGTCCTTCGAAATGCGGTGGTGTTATAAATGTATCAACGATCACACCAAAAATATTATGCCGGGGTTCAGAATGCTTGCCTTCAATGTTGTGGAGGGGTGAGATGCTCTCCAAAACTTTTGAAAGCTTCTACTCTCTCCCCAAAATCCTATTTAAAAAAATATTTGAATTAACACACATTTCAAAAACAGAAACGAAAAGTTGTTTGAAATTTTTTCAAATAAATCTTAAAATAAACTAGACCAAATTTAAGGAAGGTAGGAAAAAGAATCATTTTATTTGGACTTATATTTAAAAAGTTATAGCCAGTCAAAGATTTGGTCAAAATCTGTTATTTAAAATAAAACAGAAAAGAAAATGATTCAGATTGAAATACGCTTTCGGTGCAGAGGAGGCGTACTCCTGAAGTTTAGGCCTTCACTTAACCACGTGGACAGACACGGGGTGTCACTGACAATGGGCCTGCCTGGTCCACTGGTCAGGTTTGGCCAGTCGCCGCGCGTCGTCTCCCTCCTCTGTTCGAGCGGAGCGGGGCTCCGGCGATCGTCGCCGGTGTTTGGCTACTCCTCGCGGGCCCCCGAGGGTGGGGATGGATCCGTAAGGTTGGGGCAGTCCTCCCGGTAGTCGTTGGGTCGACGGGGACGGAGTGAGCTGCCGGCGGCGAGCTCCACGGCGGAGGAAGGTTTCGGTGGCGAAGTGACTTTGTGGCGGCGTTGGCTCCCGATCAAAATCAAGTAGGGGAAAAGGCTCACGGGAGGATGAGGAGGTTCTTGGTGGAGAGAACGGAGAGGGGGAGATACTGGAGGTGCCGGATTGGCGGGGGCGGTGGCGGCGGCTGCAGTTGCCGGAGATGAGGAAGGAGGCCTCCCCGGGTCGAATGCGAGCTAGGGGAGTGCCATAGGGGTGGTCTGAGGTCGCGTGCGTGCTCAGAGGGGCTCGGGGTGTCCATTTATAGTGCGGCGAGGTCGGTTCCGCGGCGGCCGTGGATAAGCTCTCCGGCGAACCGCCTCTCTGTGGCTAGGGCGACGTGGCGGCAACGAGCGCTAGGGGACGAAGCTGCGGATGAGCACGCACTTCTCACAGGGGCAGGTGGCGAGCCGGGGTGGCTTGAGCGGCGCTGCACAGCGCAGGGCTGTCGGGCGGCGGCGGCGGCTAGTGCTTGGCCTGCCGGGCGCGGCGAGGGGCGGCTTGGCGTGTAGCTGAGAGAAGGGGAGCGTGTGGCGTGATGCTGCCGTGTGGGCCAAAGCCAGGGGGGGCAGTGTGTCGGCTCGGGCGCATGGCTGCAATTTGCGCGCTCTGGGCGTGCCCAGTGCACGCACGGGACGTGCTCAACGAAATGCTATGGCATATTAGGGGGCTCCAAATCACAAGAAAGTTAGCAGGGTGGGGTTATAGTTTAAGGCAAAACCATTGGACAAGCTGGTCTGGCCAGGGGATTAAGTCCATAGTGCAAACAAGGACTCATGTCAAAACTGATCATGCCTGAAAGGTGTTTGACAAAATGCCAAGGGCACTTAGGCATTTCTTGGAGTGGCCAAAATCTCCAGATTAGTGTCTCTGTGGATGAAAGAGAGAGTGGTGAGGTTATTTGGCCAAAAGCAGAAACTTGTTAGTGCAAGTTTTATAAAACTTCAATTCTGGACAGGAAATAAATGACATTATTTCATGAACCAAAATTGATCCAAAAGGTGCATGCTCCTGGACTTAAGGGTTTAACATGGGGGACTACAAGTAGGAGAAATAATCAAAGGTTAAAGAGCAAGTAAAAACATGGTTGCTGTACAAACCATCAAGTTGGTCCAGAATGAAGATGAGGTTGATTCACTCAAATTTTTCAAAGAACATAAATAGGTTTTTGCACAAAGTGAAATAATAGGCTCCCACTGACCTCCCCCAATTTTGGTAGAAGTTTTAAAGAAATAATTAAATAGGTTGTAGTGCAAAATGCACTCTGGACTAGAGAAGAAAAATTGAGTGTAGGGCTCAAAATATTTCATGAATGAAATATATTTTAGCATAAAAGTGATTTAAAAACATCACATGACATCTCCAAATTTTTGTGGGAATATTAAGTGAATTTATCAAATGGTTGTAGTTCAAATATGGCCATTTAACCTTGAAAAACCATTTTCAAGAAAAATAAAGATCAAGCAACTTAGTTATTTCATTAGTTACACTGATAAAAGGAAAGTTTTTCTTGAGAGGTTAAACAAGTCCAAAAACCTATTTGACAAGTTTTCTCTCTGGGAAAAACTCATCATAACAGGGAAGGAAATGGTTTAAAAAAATCAAAATGGAGCTCAAAAAATTCAAAGTTTTAAATCCTGGCAAAATTTTATTCCATTAAAACAAGGCCAAAATGTCAGGACCCCGACTCGATGTCACATCGATCTAGCCGGTAACACTTCATATCACTTTGCGGCCTCACGCACGGTATTCCCACGGGTGTCGCCTTACCTTTGCCCGGGACCGTTT
This sequence comes from Triticum dicoccoides, assembly GCF_002162155.2. NCBI lineage: Eukaryota > Viridiplantae > Streptophyta > Magnoliopsida > Poales > Poaceae > Triticum > Triticum dicoccoides. Next base: position 266,478,620 of record NC_041391.1, read on the forward strand.
GCGCCTTTTGGCTCACGTATATGATAGTGTCGCTAGCATCCATATGATAAAGAGCCCGGGCTGACATGACTAGTCGTAAACCCAAAGTGGCACAGACTTACAGGGACAGGCATCCATGACCCAGCTTCGAACGTGTCGGTCATCAGCAAGTGGGTCCGGGCTGTAGCACTGGGCTAGCAGGACTCCGGTAAACCGGGCTGTAGCGGGCTAACAGGACTCCGGTACTCAAAGCGTGACATTTCCCCGAAGGGACAGACACAGGAACGAAGAAGGACACATGCCGGCCAGCCTAAGTGTTCCAGAGCAGTAGCAAGCTACCATGGCTCAGCGGTAACACTAGGAGACATTTCCCGGTAAGAGAGGCTACTAAAGATAAACAACTAGATAGTCAGATCCCACACATACCAAGCATTTCAATCATACACACAATATGCTCGATATGTGCGAATACAACGAAGCATCACAACATGACTCTACGACACAAGTACTTTATTTAAGGCTCAGGGAGCCATACATATCATACACACAGGTACGGGTCTCATGACCCGACATACAAGTCATACAGTCATACAAGCCAACAGCGGAAGTAACTTGTCTGAGTACAGACAACTAGTAAAATAAAAGAGGCTTAGAAGCCTAACTATACTATGTGGTCCATCACAAGCTCAGGGTCACCACCTGGGTCTTTAGCCTACTCGTTGATGTCAACGTCTACATAGAACCCATCAGAAGGGGTTGCAGCGTCTTCTGTAAAAATGTAGATTATAGCAACATGAGTACAAAGGTACTCAGCAAGACTTACATCAGATCCTACATACATGCATAGTATCAAGAAGGGTTGGTGGAGTTATTGCAGCAAGCCAGCTTTGACTCCTGGCTAGACTATCCTACGATACTCCATTTGAAATAGTTTTGCGCACTCGAGTCCACTACTCACCACTTCAATACACTACCGAGGATCCACCTCCGTCTTCCTACGGAAGAGCCATCCTCGGCACTCACACTTATCTTGAGGCTTTTAATAGTTTCCATTTACTTGTCTATGAACTGTATAGGCAACCAAGTAGTCCTTTACCGCGGACGCGGCTATTCGAATAGATCATGTTAACCCTGCAGGGGTGTACTTCTTCATACATGTTTCCACCACTTAGCGTCTGCACACGACATGTGCTCGGCAGACTTCAAGCGAAAGCCGACGTGGGTGTAGACCACGACCTACCTAAACACTTAAGCCTCTAGTCCAGGTTTATCGCCTATTCAGGTTCCATCCGCAGGGAGTCCGGCCGAGGTTTCCCATACGGCCCCAAACGATGTGAACAGGGTTCCCGAGATACCTAACGGGTATTCGGTACACCCGGCCACGTACCTACCGCATCACAGCCCAACCCTACGGTCAGCGCTGTCCACGGCCTCCAGTAGGCTACAAACACCAGAAACTACTTGCAACTCCTGGACAGAGAGCTAGGGTGAATAAGAAGTCGAGCGGGGTCATATTTCAGGGCCCAATGTATGGTAGTAGCTGATTCTTAAATCACACATACAGATCTCAGTGCTTAAGGTCGGCTTCAATGAAACAACCCACCATGTACTCCTACATGGCCTCTCATCGATACCTTTACCAAATCGTGTTCACCACACCACTCTCATTACCGACATAAACATTTCACTCTAGCCCATCACCCAGATGAACCAGACCTGACACGACTCTAAGCATAGCAGGCATAGCAAGGTAGGAACAACACATACATATGGCTCAATCAACTCCTACACATGCTAGTGGGTTTCATCTAGTTACTGTGGCAATGACAGGTCATGCAGAGGAAATGGGTTCATCTACCGTAGCACACAGCAGTTTGAATCGCGTTGTCTTAATGCAGTAAAAGAGAGCAGGAGCGAGAACATGGGATTGTATCGATATGATCAAATGGTTGGTTGCTTGCCTGATGGTTCGTTGCACGGATACGGCTCTTCGCTAGGGTAATCAGGGTACTCTTCGGGGACAGATCCTGTCGCAAAGGACATCGATACACAAACATCACCAAACAATATGCAACAATATGATGCATGCATGAAACATGGCAATATGAGTGTGTTGGGCTAATGCAACTAAAACCAGAAGGGTTTGAACAAATTTGAATCAAAGATTCAAATTCCAAATTCAAATATGGCCTTTTAAAGTGCTTTTCCTTGTTCTGATTAAAACATCAATTTAACTTGTTTGATCATGCATGAAAATAGTACAGATGGATAGATTGGATTTTTCTGATCATCTTTCATATATAATTTGTCCAATTTGGAATTACAGAATAAAAGTTATGAATTTTTGAAGTTTAAATAATATTCTGGAATTTCCTGATTTAATTTAAATCCAGAAATATAATTACTGCGTCAGCATGATGTCAGCATGATGTAAGTGGTCAACTATGGCTGGTTGAAGTCAAACCTGACGTGTGGGGGCCACACGTCAGTGACAGGGGGGTTAAACAAATTTAAATTAATCCTAATTACTAATTAGTGGCGCTGGGGCCCACTGTCAGTGTCAGGGGGGGTTGACTAACAATAGTTAGCGCTAACCTAACCACCTGGCCGACAGGGCCCACGCGTCAGTGACCCTGGGGGGTCAAACCCCAGGTCGGTCAAGTCAAACCCCACCGGCGACATGACGCCGGCGAGATCCGAGACGGCGGCGAGAGTGCTTTTTGCCATTCCGGCGACCAAATGGACGGCGGAAGGCATCTACGTGTTGCTGAGGCTGAGCCGCGTCTATTGGTGGTGGTGGTTGGGCTCGGGGTGGCCGGAGTTGACGGCGGCGAGCTCGGCTGCGGTGGCCGGAGTTCGGGTGCGGTCGGGATCAGTGTTGCAGGGGGTTTGGGGAGGCGTTGGTGCGTTCTACGTGCTCCTGGTGATGTGTGGAGCACGATGGCGAGCTCGGTTGGGCGCTACGGCGACCGTGGCCATGACGGCGACATCGCCGGCGGCGTGGAGCTCTCGGTCGAGGTGGAGCTAGGGCCTAGAGGTCGGGAGAGACCAGGGAAGAAGGGGGAAACGCTCCGGGGGCTCACCGCGGTTGTAGTGGGCGTCGAAGCGGGCTCGGGGACGCGCCGGAGACGACGAATTTGACGGCGACGGTGGTCGGAGTCCGAAGAGGGGAACGGCGACGTGGCGGCGATGCAGGGCTTCCGGGGAGCTGTGGAGCGGTGGGGAGGAAGAAGGAGTCGAGGCGGAGCTTCTGAGCTAATCAGGGGAGCGAGGGGTGGTCGGAGGCGGTGGCTATGGCGAACGGCGGCGACGGTCGTGTTCGGCCGAGCGAGAGAGAGAGCGAGAGAGAGGAAGGAGAGAGCCAGGGAGAGTGAGAGAGAGCAGGGGGGATCGGGACGGGCTGCGGGCGTCGTCCACGCGGCCAGGAGGGCGTCGGCAAGCAGGAGGTGGCCGCGCGGCCGCGCGCGCGCGAGCACGCAGCAGCTTCGGGGCGTGGGGAGGAAGACGACGGGGAGCTACAGTGCTGGGCTGGGTCAGTTGCTGGCTGGGCCGGCCAGCTGGCTGGGCCGCACAGGTAAGTCTTCCCCTTTCTTTTCTGTTTTCTGTTTTTATTTAATATATCTGCAACTTTGTTGAATTAAATAAAATACCTAGGCAATTCCAAAAATCACCAAACTACTCCTGGCTCATAGTTGGATTATTTCCAACATGAAACATTTTAGTTTGGAGATATTTGAGCATTTAAATATTTTATATTATTTTAAATGCCCAAATTCAAATAGTTATGATTTAATTCAAAAACCCTAGGATGGCCTAGGAAAATGTGCACCACTTTTGCAGAGGTTCTGAACCAAGACAAAAATGATGGGCATTTTAGAAGGGCATTTCAGGTTCATTGAAAATTTATTTTAGTAAACCCTAGTTGGTTTCAGAGGGGACTGGGGGTTCTGTCATCCCCATTTCAAGTTTCTGCTGAAAGAGTAAACATGATGCAACACTCTAATGCATGACTAGCTAGGGTGTGACAACTCACCCCCACTCAAAAGAATCTCGTCCCGAGATTTGGGTTCCTCCGAGAAGAAGGCGGGATACTCGAGTCGAAGACGATCCTCCCTTTCCCAAGTTGCTTCATCCTCGGAATGATGCGACCATTGAACTTTGAGAAACTTGATGTTATGACGTCGCGTGGTACGCTCGGCCTGATCGAGGATACGGATGGGGTACTCTCGATATGTAAGATTATCTTGGAGATCAAGCGTTTCGTGGTCCACTTCACGGATAGGATCCGAGAAGCAACGCCTGAGTTGAGAAACGTGGAAGACATCGTGAACTCTGGAGAGGTGCGAAGGTAGTTCCAATTGGTAGGCAACTTCTCCTCGTTTGGCAAGAATGCGAAAAGGTCCAATGTAACGAGGAGCCAATTTGCCTTTGATACCGAAACGATGGGTTCCCTTCAGAGGGGTGACCCGAAGATAAGCCTTCTCGTCAACCTCGAAAGTCATAGCCTTATGTTTTCGGTCATATTGACTCTTTTGACGGGATTGGGCTGTTTTCAACTTTTCACGAACGATACGAACTTGTTCTTCTGCTTCCTGAATCATATCCGGGCCAAAGAATTGTCTTTCCCCGGTCTCTGACCAGTTAAGGGGTGTTCGACATCGTCGTCCATAGAGAACTTCAAAAGGGGCTTTACCCAAGCTAGATTGATAGCTGTTGTTGTAAGCGAATTCGGCAAATGGAAGGCACTTCTCCCAGTCCATTCTGAACGAGATAACAGAGGCTCGAAGCATGTCTTCTAGAATTTGGTTGACGCGTTCCACTTGACCACTTGACTGAGGGTGGAAAGCGGTGCTAAAGGAGAGACGGGTTCCCATAGCATTTTGGAAACTTTCCCAAAATCGAGAGGTGAAAAGACTTCCTCGATCCGAATTGATTTCCAAAGGAACACCATGGAGAGACACTATTCGGGAGATGTACAAATCTGCCAGCTGACTAGCGGTTATACTCTCACGAACAGGTAAGAAATGAGCTACTTTGGAAAGACGATCGACCACGACGAAGATAGCATTATTCCCTCTCTTGGTCCTGGGAAAACCGGTAATGAAATCCATACCAATTTTATCCCATTTCCATTCAGGAATAGCTAAGGGTTGAAGGGTGCCAGCAGGCCGTTGATGCTCTGCTTTTACACGACGACAGACGTCGCAATTTGCAATATACTGAGCAATTTCTCTCTTCATCCTAGTCCACCAGAACCTCTGGCGTAGGTCCTGATACATCTTAGTACTACCGGGATGAATAGTGAGAGGAGACTCATGAGCCTCCTTAAGGATCAACTGCCGTAGATGCTGGTTCTTGGGAACCACTAGACGGTTCTCAAAGTACACAACACCATGATCATTAGTGGAGAAGCAACTAGCACCTCCGCTAGCAATGTTCTCTTTGATTTTAGATATTCCCTTATCTCGCTTTTGGGCAGCGATGATTTGATCCGTAAGAGTAGGTTTTGCTACCAAGGTGGAAAGAAAACCTTGAGGTACAATGTGAAGGTTAAGCTTCCGAAATTCCTCATGGAGAAGCGGTTGACTTTGTTGTAACATCAGGTTGTTACAATAAGATTTACGACTTAGCGCATCGGCCATGACGTTGGCTTTCCCTGGGGTATAGGTTATTCCTAAGTCGAAGTCTGTGATCAATTCAACCCAACGTCTTTGCCTAAGATTCAGATCCGGTTGGGTGAAGATGTATTTCAGACTTTGGTGATCAGTGAATATTTCGCAACGATTACCGAGGAGGTAATGTCGCCAGGTCTTAAGTGCATAGACTACGGCTGCAAGTTCTAGATCATGAGTAGGATAATTCTCCTCATGTGGGTGCAATTGCTGTGAAGCATAAGCAATTACGTGTCGATCTTGCATGAGAATGCAACCTAGTCCTTGTCGCGAGGCGTCGCAGTAGATAACAAAGTCCTTGGAGAAGTCTGGCGGTACCAGTACGGGAGCAGAGGTCAGGCGTCTTTTCCGTTCCTGAAAGCTGTGCTCACATTGTGGAGTCCATTCGAACTTCTTATCTTTCTTGAGGAGTTCGGTTAGAGGTTTAGCAACTTTGGAGAAGTTCTCGACAAAGCGACGACAATAGCTCGCTAAGCCTAGAAAACTCCGAACTTGCTTGACCGATTCAGGTGGAGTCCAATCAAGGACGGCTTGAACTCGCTCAGGGTTAACCGCAATACCTTTACCAGATATTACATGACCCAGATAGGTCACTTCTGACAACCAGAATTCACATTTAGAGAATTTGGCATAAAGGCGATGCTCTCGAAGTTTCTTCAGCACTAGCCTTAGATGTTCGGCATGTTCTTCCTCGTTCTTAGAGTAGATGAGTATATCATCGAGATAAACTACGACGAATTTTTCCAAATACTCCATGAAGATTGAGTTCATTAACCGAGAAAAAGTGGCTGGAGCGTTGGTTAAACCGAAGGACATGACGGTGTACTCGTATTGGCCATAACGAGTAACAAAGGCCGTTTTAGGAATGTCCCCGTTTCTGATTTTGATTTGATGGTAGCCCAACCTCAAATCCATCTTCGAGAAGACTGAGGATCCAGCGAGCTGATCATACAGATCGTTGATCCTGGGAAGCGGGTATTTGTTCTTGATTGTGACCAAATTGACAGGTCGGTAATCTACAACCATTCGGTCCGTACCATCCTTTTTCTTAACGAATAGGACGGGGCAAGCCCACGGAGATGAACTAGGGCGGATGAAGCCCTTTTTCAAGGATTCATCGCGTTGTTTCTTAAGCTCGGCTAGTTCTAGGGGTGCCATCTTATAAGGTCTTCTAGCAATCGGAACGGTTCCGGGGATGAGCTCTATTACGAACTCAACACCCCTATCAGGTGGAATACCTGGCAATTCTTCTGGAAAGACATCCGGAAAGTCACGGACTACCGGAACGTCCTCAAGGTCTGGCAAAGGGCTGGCGTTAAGAGAATATAATTGTCGCTTGGCTATTCGGGTCAAGACATTAACTATCTTCCCCGAAGGATGGGTGAGTTGAACAGTCCTAGAGAAGCAATCAATTTTGGCTTGATGAGCCGACATCCAGTCCATACCCAGAATGATATTAATATCTGAAGATTTAAGGGCTATCAAAGATGCAAGGAAAACAAGTCTGTCGACTTGGATTTCATTTCCATAACTTACCCTAGAGGTCTGCCATCTAGACCCAGGGGTAGAGATTTCCATAGTGGATGGCAAGGCACAGAATGCAACGTTATGCAAACGAGCATAACTTTCAGATATAAAAGAATGAGAGGCTCCTGTATCGAAAAGAACAGATGCCGGATGGCAGTTAACAAGAAGCGTACCGAGAATGACGTTGGGGTCCTCTTGAGCTTCTTCGGCAGAGATGCAGTTGACATGGCCACGTGAAGCGGTGACCGGTTTAGCATGAAACACTTTTCCTGTCGGCTTGCCACGGCCAACAGCTTTAGCAGATTGATTGGGGTTGGTCTGGGGACACTCACGCATATAGTGACCAGATTCCCCACACTTGAAACAAGTCACGGAACTGGTACGTGGAGGAGCATTATTGGTTGGACCCCCATAGGGCTTGGCTGGAGCAGACTGTTGTACCGGGCGAGGCGCCTGGAAGGATGGCCTCGGTGTGAACCTGGGTGGCAGGGCGGTGTTGGGTACCCACACGCGGCGCTTCTGAGGACCAGCACCGGATGAGGAACCCATGTCACGTCCATGCTTGCGTGTTGCGTCATAATCAGTCTGACCAGTTTCAGCACTGATGGCTTTGTTGACAAGTTTCGGAAAAGATGTGCACTCATGCAGACGGAGGTCGCGGCGAAGCTCAGGACTAAGGCCCTTACGGAACCTTGCTTGCTTCTTGGCGTCAGTAGACACTTCCTCAGTTGCATATCGGGCGAGCTTACCAAACTCCCTGCTATAGGCATCCACAGAAAGTCGGCCTTGGGTGAAATTGCAAAATTCTTCACGCTTACGGTCCATGAGACCCTCCGGAATGTGATGTTCACGGAAAGCCTCGCTGAACTCAGCCCAAGTAGTGACATGGCCCGCTGGGCGCATAGCTCCATAATTCTCCCACCATAGACTGGCGGGGCCTTCAAGATGATATGCAGCAAAGGTGACCTTGTCAGCCTCCGCTACCAGCGCGGAACGCAGTTTATGAGAGATACTGCGAAGCCAATCATCAGCGTCGAGAGGCTCGACGGAGTGGTGGAACGTGGGTGGATGCAATTTGATAAAATCGCTGAGTGACACCACGTTAGCCCTCTGATGGTGTGCTGTATTCTGTTCGATACGCTCCAACAAACGGTTTGTCTCCCGCTTGTTTCTCTCAGCTTCCATCATCACCTCGGCTAGTGAAGGAGGATGAGGCAGATTTTCATTCCTGGCTTCACTGCCTTCGGCCTGCTCTTGAGAAGCAGGGTTGGCGCGCGTGTTGACCATCCTAGGTAAACAAGACAATGATTTAGTCAGAATGATAAAATTCCGACATGGGAATACATAATGTAAGGAATAACTCGGAATGCAAGATGATCATCCGTATGACATGGTAGATACAGAAACTGCTTCTTTATTCCATCGTCATACACACCATACAAGGTTTAGTACAAGACCAAACGAAGTACTATTACGGTGAAAAGGGATTACATCTCATCGGGGGCATTCCAAACTCCTATACATTATTTTTCTACAACTCCGGAAAGAGTACAAACTAGGTCATATCCCACGAGTCACGCGGGACGATAGACGACACAGCTAGTGCGAACTAGTGATGCTACCCCTAACTCAGACCGATCCGTAGTAGTCCTCATAAAAGTCACCTCCATAGCCTGGAAGCTCAACATGTTCATCCGGAAACAGACGATCTCGCGGAGCTTGTGGACCATAGGGGCTAGGATGAGGCCTTGGACCAACAAACGGTGGCCTGCGGGGACCGCGAGGTGGGGTGATGCCTCCTACATCACGCCAAACCATCACGTCTGGCAGAGCAGATCTCACAGGATAGAGATCGCGCATATCTGAATATCCAGCTTGCACCGCCGGTGCGAACCGAGTCAAAGTGGCCCAGTGGTCAGCACGGGTATTGAAGAGCTCTAACCTTAAGGCCCGATTTTCACGGTCCTTATCCTCGAGCATCTCAGCAGTGGTGCGAGTCCGTGAATCCTCCTGAGTGGGATCAGCATAGATAGCCTGGAGATACCCTTGTGCTCCCGGAAGTGATCCTGGCATATACCGGAAATCAGAGTCCCGAAATAACCCAGATCTGACTCGCATAATGGTCATCATGGAGTAGGCGGCGTCCTGCACAGCCATCTCAATAGTAACCCCGAGTCCATAGGAGCAGTGAAGAGGCTCAGTGGATCCAGGATAAGATGGAAATATCCTGACAGTGCAGAGATACTGGCTTTGATTGAAGTCCCGGAATTGCTCTTCGACCGTGTACTCGGGATACCAGCGATATCCAGCCTCAGTCATTACCCTGACCAACTTAGCAGTATGGCCGGGTACATCTAGGCATCGAGTCAGGCGAACCACTTGATTGAGGTCGCGAGTGGCCATCTGAAAACACAGTTATAATGCAAAGGCATTAGAATTTCTAGCAAAATTTCGGCAGCATAACAGCTGTAAATGCTCAAAAAGGATTTTGAGACATTTGACAAAGGATTTCGTACACACTCAACATCATCATATCAAGGTTCTGAAACCATGTTGGCAACATAATGTGGTGGTAGAACTGAACTAGGCTTGTATCCATCAAACTTATAAGGTACTACTGATTAGTAACTCGTGATCCTGATAGAGAGAGCAGATCCTAATTCCTTAACCCCCGGTGGAAGAATGGACTGACTCAGATCAGAATGTCATAAGATATAAGGAGTAAAAAGAGCCTTACGTTCCAACCCACAAACAATTCCCCTACATATAACTAAAGAATTTCTAGACTCAACATCGACCAGTTTGGCTTGAAGAACCTACAGGCAGTCCGGCTCTGATGCCAACGCTGTCAGGACCCCGACTCGATGTCACATCGATCTAGCCGGTAACACTTCATATCACTTTGCGGCCTCACGCACGGTATTCCCACGGGTGTCGCCTTACCTTTGCCCGGGACCGTTTGCGCCTTTTGGCTCACGTATATGATAGTGTCGCTAGCATCCATATGATAAAGAGCCCGGGCTGACATGACTAGTCGTAAACCCAAAGTGGCACAGACTTACAGGGACAGGCATCCATGACCCAGCTTCGAACGTGTCGGTCATCAGCAAGTGGGTCCGGGCTGTAGCACTGGGCTAGCAGGACTACGGTAAACCGGGCTGTAGCGGGCTAACAGGACTCCGGTACTCAAAGCGTGACATTTCCCCGAAGGGACAGACACAGGAACGAAGAAGGACACATGCCGGCCAGCCTAAGTGTTCCAGAGCAGTAGCAAGCTACCATGGCTCAGCGGTAACACTAGGAGACATTTCCCGGTAAGAGAGGCTACTAAAGATAAACAACTAGATAGTCAGATCCCACACATACCAAGCATTTCAATCATACACACAATATGCTCGATATGTGCAAATACAACGAAGCATCACAACATGACTCTATGACACAAGTACTTTATTTAAGGCTCAGGGAGCCATACATATCATACACACAGGTACGGTCTCACGACCCAACATACAAATCATACAGTCATACAAGCCAACAGCGGAAGTACTTTGTCTGGGTACAGACAACTAGTAAAATAAAAGAGGCCTGGAAGCCTAACTATACTACGTGGTCCATCACAAGCTCAGGGTCACCACCTGGGTCTTTAGCCTACTCGTTGATGTCAACGTCTACATAGAACCCATCAGAAGGGGTTGCAGCGTCTTCTGTAAAGATGTAGATTATAGCAACATGAGTACAAAGGTACTCAGCAAGACTTACATCAGATCCTACATACATGCATAGTATCAAGAAGGGTCGGTGGAGTTATTGCAGCAAGCCAGCTTTGACTCTTGGCTAGACTATCCTACGATACTCCAACTTGAAATAGTTTTGCGCACACGAGTCCACTATTCACCACTTCAATACACTACCGAGGATCCACCTCCGTCTTCCTACGGAAGAGCCATCCTCGGCACTCACACTTATCTTGAGGCTTTTAATAGTTTCCATTTACTTGTCTATGAACTGTATAGGCAACCAAGTAGTCCTTTACCGCGGACGCGGCTATTCGAATAGATCATGTTAACCCTGCAGGGGTGTACTTCTTCATACATGTTTCCACCACTTAGCGTCTGCACACGACATGTGCTCGGCAGACTTCAAGCGAAAGCCGACGTGGGTGTAGACCACGACCTACCTAAACACTTAAGCCTCTAGTCCAGGTTTATCGCCTATTCAGGTTCCATCCGCAGGGAGTCCGGCCGAGGTTTCCCATACGGCCCCAAACGATGTGAACAGGGTTCCCGAGATACCTAACGGGTATTCGGTACACCCGGCCACGTACCTACCGCATCACAGCCCAACCCTACGGTCAGCGCTGTCCACGGCCTCCAGTAGGCTACAAACACCAGAAACTACTTGCAACTCCTGGACAGAGAGCTAGGGTGAATAAGAAGTCGAGCGGGGTCATATTTCAGGGCCCAATGTATGGTAGTAGCTGATTCTTAAATCACACATACAGATCTCAGTGCTTAAGGTCGGCTTCAATGAAACAACCCACCATGTACTCCTACATGGCCTCTCATCGATACCTTTACCAAATCGTGTTCACCACACCACTCTCATTACCGACATAAACATTTCACTCTAGCCCATCACCCAGATGAACCAGACCTGACACGACTCTAAGCATAGCAGGCATAGCAAGGTAGGAACAACACATACATATGGCTCAATCAACTCCTACACATGCTAGTGGGTTTCATCTAGTTACTGTGGCAATGACAGGTCATGCAGAGGAAATGGGTTCATCTACCGTAGCACACAGCAGTTTGAATCGCGTTGTCTTAATGCAGTAAAAGAGAGCAGGAGCGAGAACATGGGATTGTATCGATATGATCAAATGGTTGGTTGCTTGCCTGATGGTTCGTTGCACGGATACGGCTCTTCGCTAGGGTAATCAGGGTACTCTTCGGGGACAGATCCTGTCGCAAAGGACATCGATACACAAACATCACCAAACAATATGCAACAATATGATGCATGCATGAAACATGGCAATATGAGTGTGTTGGGCTAATGCAACTAAAACCAGAAGGGTTTGAACAAATTTGAATCAAAGATTCAAATTCCAAATTCAAATATGGCCTTTTAAAGTGCTTTTCCTTGTTCTGATTAAAACATCAATTTAACTTGTTTGATCATGCATGAAAATAGTACAGATGGAGAGATTGGATTTTTCTGATCATCTTTCATATATAATTTGTCCAATTTGGAATTACAGAATAAAAGTTATGAATTTTTGAAGTTTAAATAATATTCTGGAATTTCCTGATTTAATTTAAATCCAGAAATATAATTACTGCGTCAGCATGACGTCAGCATGACGTCAGTGGTCAACTATGGCTGGTTGAAGTCAAACCTGACGTGTGGGGGCCAGACGTCAGTGACAGGGGGGTTAAACAGATTTAAATTAATCCTAATTACTAATTAGTGGCGCTGGGGCCCACTGTCAGTGTCAGGGGGGGTTGACTAACAATAGTTAGCGCTAACCTAACCACCTGGCCGACAGGGCCCACGCGTCAGTGACCCTGGGGGGTCAAACCCCAGGTCGGTCAAGTCAAACCCCACCGGCGACATGACGCCGGCGAGATCCGAGACGGCGGCGAGAGTGCTTTTTGCCATTCCGGCGACCAAATGGACGGCGGAAGGCATCTACGTGTTGCTGAGGCTGAGCCGCGTCTATTGGTGGTGGTGGTTGGGCTCGGGGTGGCCGGAGTTGACGGCGGCGAGCTCGGCTGCGGTGGCCGGAGTTCGGGTGCGGTCGGGATCAGTGTTGCAGGGGGTTTGGGGAGGCGTTGGTGCGTTCTACGTGCTCCTGGTGATGTGTGGAGCACGATGGCGAGCTCGGTTGGGCGCTACGGCGACCGTGGCCACGACGGCGACATCGCCGGCGGCGTGGAGCTCTCGGTCGAGGTGGAGCTAGGGCCTAGAGGTCGAGAGAGACCAGGGAAGAAGGGGGAAACGCTCCGGGGGCTCACCGCGGTTGCAGTGGGCGTCGAAGCGGGCTCGGGGACGCGCCGGAGACGACGAATTTGACGGCGACGGTGGTCGGAGTCCGAAGAGGGGAACGGCAACGTGGCGGCGATGCAGGGCTTCCGGGGAGCTGTGGAGCGGTGGGGAGGAAGAAGGAGTCGAGGCGGAGCTTCTGAGCTAATCAGGGGAGCGAGGGGTGGTCGGAGGCGGTGGCTATGGCGAACGGCGGCGATGGTCGTGTTCGGCCGAGCGAGAGAGAGAGCGAGAGAGAGGAAGGAGAGAGCCAGGGAGAGTGAGAGAGAGCAGGGGGGATCGGGACGGGCTGCGGGCGTCGTCCACGCGGCCAGGAGGGCGTCGGCAAGCAGGAGGTGGCCGCGCGGCCGCGCGCGCGCGAGCACGCAGCAGCTTCGGGGCGTGGGGAGGAAGACGACGGGGAGCTACAGTGCTGGGCTGGGTCGGTTGCTGGCTGGGCCGGCCAGCTGGCTGGGCCGCACAGGTAAGTCTTCCCCTTTCTTTTCTGTTTTCTGTTTTTATTTAATATATCTGCAACTTTGTTGAATTAAATAAAATACCTAGGCAATTCCAAAAATCACCAAACTACTCCTGGCTCATAGTTGGATTATTTCCAACATGAAACATTTTAGTTTGGAGATATTTGAGCATTTAAATATTTTATATTATTTTAAATGCCCAAATTCAAATAGTTATGATTTAATTCAAAAACCCTAGGATGGCCTAGGAAAATGTGCACCACTTTTGCAGAGGTTCTGAACCAAGACAAAAATGATGGGCATTTTAGAAGGGCATTTCAGGTTCATTGAAAATTTATTTTAGTAAACCCTAGTTGGTTTCAGAGGGGACTGGGGGTTCTGTCATCCCCATTTCAAGTTTCTGCTGAAAGAGTAAACATGATGCAACACTCTAATGCATGACTAGCTAGGGTGTGACACAAAATTTTGGGGTGTCACAGTAACGGGCCGTTAACAAGCTGTAGGAGAGCAAAGGCTTAATTCTGTCACAGGCATAACGAGTCGTTAATGGGCTAGAACATAGGATGGGATGGAAACGGCGCAACGGGTTAACATGCCAGAAACGGGCCGACTCCTGCCATGGGCCAAATTTGGCCCATTAGGGTAACAGGCCAGTAACGGGCCGACTCTTGCCATGGGCCGAATTTGGCCCATTACGGGAACAGGCCAGTAACGGGCTGACTCTTGCCATGGGCCGAATTTGGCCCATTACGGGAACAGGCCAGTAACAGGCCGCAAGTAATCGAGGGCCGAAAAGGAGCCCAAGGAAGTATGGGCCGTCAATAGGACAAAAGCTAACACGAGCTGGAAACGGCCCATGTAAATCACGGGCCGTTAACGGGTATAAAGAAAATTACTGTTCATTATGGGCTAGAGTCACCGTGCGCCTGTAAAGGGCCGAAAGATACGAAGGCCTCATATGGGCCGAAAGACGTCGTGGGCCATACATGGGCCAAAAGTGAAATGGGCTAGTGTTATATTCGACGGCCCACATGACGTTGTTGGGCCGATTTCCTTTAGGGCCTAACGGGCCGAGAGTTAACGGGCCGTAAAATGGGCTATTTGTGAAGAGACCGTTAACAGGCTTTTCCTGGGCCAGCCAGCTAACTTTTGTCCAAGTCAAATGGGTCGTCTTTGTAAGCTAAATGGGCCAGTGGTGGGCCGTGGCACGTGTCGACATATCATAGGCGCCTATCTGACCAACGAACAAGCTGACACGTGTTTCGTCCGGCCAATAAGAATTTTACATGTGGAAATTTCCCATTGGTCGGGGCTATTAACGGGTTACCGGATCCAAAACCCGACCCGATAGCTTAACGACGTTCCGTTATGATGGATGCCACGTGTCGGTCACCCTTGATGAAAGCACTTCTGTGACGCGCGATTTATCGTCATGGAAGTGGACACTTCCGTGATGATAATTTTGGTAATGTCATGGAACACTTCTACGACAGCACAGGTATGCCTATCTTGATTCTGTCATAAAATCGTCATGGATGTACATGCATGAAAAAAAATGAGAGCTACTGTGACAAACATGTATCATGACGGAAGTGTATTTTTTTGTAGTGGAAGGAGGCGAGAGGAGGGCGTTAACCAAGTGTGTGGGTCCCGCGGCCCCACCAGTCAGCGAGATAGGCCCCGATCCCGCCCTCGCTGACGTGGATTAGTGGAAACGTATTCCGCAGAATACATTTTCGCTGACCGAAATCGTATTTCCTCAAGTGCGCGTTCTGTTTTTCCTGTTAAGGGCCTGTTTGTGAAGATTTCTTTATAGATAGGTCCCTGGCAGAAAAACATTCATATCTTTTTAACCGTAGCTCCAAATCAGGAGATTCCAAAGCCCACTTCTTTGTTTCGTCGAGCCTGTTCCGCTAAAACCATTTTCACCATGTTTTGACATTCTAAAAATGACAATTATGCCCTTGCACTTATTAAGCCCCCTCCGAGAGAGTACGTT
>NC_041391.1:266494644-266568444 GCF_002162155.2 Triticum dicoccoides
ACCCTCCATTTGCATCACTGTAATGCAGTGACATGGTTTAATTTATTTAAACTTGTTTCAAATATTGTTTTAGCTACTTGTGATCTGTGCATGGCATTTTCTCAGAGTATTATTTTGATCTTGTTGATGCCATGCTATTGTTTGGATTACTAGGAGTTATGTTTGTAGTTGATGAGTATCATGTTGCCATTGGAGTATTAGAGGTTGATATTATGATTATTTTCATGATGATATCTATTATTATATTTTGGAGAATTACTTTGGATGTCATGCTGCCTTTCGATTATTAGTGGTTAGTATGATTATTTTCATGATGCTAGTCGATGTTCTGTTGCTTGGAGTATTAATTTCGGAGATGATGTTTACGTGTGGATCTTAGCTGGATAGCTTTGTTATGGTTATTGGAGTATTAGAGTAATTGTTTTCAGATTCATCATGATAGAAATATTATGCTATCTTTGGAGTATTTTGATATGAGGATATTATGCTCAGATTATTTGTTGGGTATTGCTATGACTTGGATTATAGTTTGATAGTTGATATCGGAGTACGAGGTATCACGATTCTATTTTTGGGGATAAATTCCGTCATTAATTTGGTTAGGTGCCACTGAACCGGGCTTTCTCCAGTGCAACCACATTTGCCTTCATCGGAAGGCCCTAATGCGAGCTATTGCCGTGTCTCTCGCCGATGCCTCCAACGAGGGAAGGTTATGGGCGCGCACTACCCTGATCAGGTAGGCGGACATAAGCCTTGTGTGCCCGTTGTTGTTGTTATGTGCACATGTCCCCGTTTGGGACGGTATATTGTTTTGGCTACGACGGTGGCCGTTGGTGTCTTTGGTACACAAGGGGACACCCAGGACTATCCCAGTGGGGAGTGAGTCAGAGTGGCCGGGAGAGTGTCATGGCAGTAGATCGGTTTTGTCGGAACACCGTTGGTCCAGCCGAATGGGAGTGCGCGGGCATGGGTTCCATGGTGTGGGTAAATTGCGCTACCTCTGCAGAGTGTGTTTGTTTAAACTATCGATAGCCGCTCCTCGGTCATGGGTATGGGTTCATACTAGGTCACACCGTTCGATCAACACTCACATGACGGAATGACTTATAGGTCATTTATATGTTGATATTTTGAGCAATACCGATTGGAAGGATGTTGATGATGATGTTGGGGACCAAGTGTTGGTCATGGTAGTGATCGCCGGAAAGATCACCGTTTGAGACCAAGTGTTGATCATGGTTATGATCGCTGGAAAGATCACCCTTTGAGACCAAGTGTTGGTCATGGGTGTGATCGCTGGAAAGATCACCATTTGGTTACAAGGTAACCCGATCCAAGACCACGAGGTTGGTCCATTTGTGATCCGTGAATGATCACCGTTTGGTTTTGATCACGAGGTGATTGAGATGGTATATTGCTTGGCCGGTTAGCCAAGAGAGATATGGTTGTGGAGATCTGAGATGGTGATTTATCAGTATTGTAGTAGTTCATATCATGCTTAGTAGTTGCTGTTGTATCATGGTAGCTGTTAATTTAATTAACCTGCTTAATGTTATGTTGTTGTCTTGCCTTGATGTTTTGGTTATTGTGAGCTTGCAAGTACATTCAATATACTGACCTGGCGTGTCATGCCAGATTGCAAGTGATGCCATGATTGCTTGATTGCTTGTCGTGGTTTCCCTTCGTGCGAGCTAGATCGTGTCCCAGCCGGAGTCCCTGTGGAGTGGAGTTCACTATCTTCGTCGTTGTTTCGCTGCTAGAAGATTTCTGCTACTATGAGTTGTTCTGCTGCTAGCATAGAGCAAGTGTAGTATCATAGGCGTAGTGTCACCGTGCTGATATGAACCTTTGTAACATCTGACCTATGTATGTATCCTTTGTAATAAGAGCTGATTTGTTCTATGTCAAGCAGTGTCGTATTCCAGAGACTTCTCCTTGATCTCTGGGCTGGAATATGGGGTGTTCCGGTTTCTTTGAGCCGGGGTGACACATTTTTCCCTGGAAAAAATCATAAGGAAGCTTTCGAAATGAAGCGCTGCCATCTAGAGGCAGAGCCTTGATGGAACCAGTCTAGGGCTCTGGTGGAGCTGTTCTGCCAGGGAAACATCCCTCCGGGAGGGGGAAATCGTCACCATCGTCATCACCATCCATCCTCTCATCGGGAGGGGGTCAATCTCCATCAACATCTTCACCAGCACCATCTCCTCTCAAACCCTAGTTCATCTCTTGTATCCGATCTTTGTCTCAATACCTCAGATTGGTACCTGTTGGTTGCTAGTAGTGTTGATTACTCCTTGTAGTTGATGCTAGTTGATTTATTTGGTGGAAGATCATATGTTGAGATCTTTATGCATATTAATACCCCTCTGATTATGAACATGAATATGATTTGTGAGTAGTTACGTTTGTTCCTGAGGACATGGGAGAAGTCTTCTTATAAGTAGTCATGTGAATTTGGTATTCATTCGATATTTTGATGAGATATATGTTGTCTTTCCTCGAGTGGTGTTATGTGAATGTCGACTACATGACACTTCACCATTGGTTGGGAGGAAGGCATTGGGAAGTAATAAGGCCTTCTACATTGCAAGGTGCTTAGGAGAGGTGCTTAGAGAAATAAACCAGGCTTTCCTTAAGCACCGGTGCTTATTTGTACAGAATAGACGCTTAACTAAGCGTCTCTCCTATAGAAATAGGCATCGGTGCTTCAGAAAAACTTGGTTTATTTTTCTAAGAACCTCCCTAAGCATCTCCCATTGTACAAGGCCTAAGTAGATTATGGGTTGCTAGAGTGACATAAGCTTAAACCCTAATTTATGTGTTGCTTCGGAAGGGGCTGATTTGGATCCATATGTTTCATGCTATGGTTAGGTTTACCTTAATTCTTCTTTCATAGTTGCAAGAGGGACTAATCATAAGTGGGATGTTGTCCAATGAAGGGTAGTACCCAAGCACCGGTCCACCCACATATCAAATTATCAAAGTACCGAACTTGAATCATACGAACATGATGAAAACTAGCTTGACGATAATTCCCATGTGTCCTCGAGAGCGCTTTCCTTTATATAAGAGTTTGTCCAGGCTTGTCCTTTGCTACAAAAAGGATTGGGCCACCTTGCTGCACCTTGCTTACTTTTGTTACTTGTTACCCGTTACAAATTACCTTATCACAAAACTATCTGTTACTGATAATTTCAGTGCTTGCAGAGAATACCTTACTGAAAACTGCTTGTCATTTCCTTCTGCTCCTTGTTGTGTTCGACGCTGTTACTTATCGAAAGGACTACGATAGATCGCGTATACTTGTGGCTCATCATAGATATACCCATATGTGCTCAAATCATCTGTGAAGGTAAGAAGATAATGATACCCGCCATGATCCTCAACACTCATTGGACCGCATACATCAGTATGTATTATTCCCAGTAAGTCAGTAGCTTGTTCCATTGTTTCGGAGAATGGAGTTTTAGTCATCTTGCCCATGAGGCATGGTTCGTAAGCACCAAGTGATTCCAAAAAGCCCATCAGCATGGAGTTTCTTCATGCGCTTTACACCAATATGACCTAAACGGTAGTGCCACAACTAAGTTGCACTATCATTATCAACTTTGCATCTTTTGGCTTCAATATTATGAGCATGTGTATCACCACGATCGAGATTCAACAAAAATAGACCACTCAACAAGGGTACATGACCATAAAAGATATTACTCATATAAATAGAACAACCATTATTCTCTAATTTAAATAAATAACCATCTCGCATTAAACAAGATCCAGGTATAATGCTCATGCTCAATGCTGGCACCAAATAACAATTATTCAGGTCAAAAACTAATCTCGAAGGTAGATGTAGAGGTAGCGTGCCGACGGTGATCGCATCGACCTTGGAACCATTTCCGATGTGCATCATCACCTTGTCCTTAGCCAATCTTCGTTTAATCCGTAGCCCCTGTTTCGAGTTGCAAATATGAGCAACATAACCAGTATCAAATACCCAGGCGCTAATACAAGCATTATTAAGGTACACACCAATAACATGTATATCAAATATACCTTCCACTTTGCCATCCTTCCTATCCGCCAAATACTTAGGGTAGTTCTGCTTCCAGTGACCAGTCCCTTTGCGGTAGAAGCACTCAGTTTCAGGCTTAGGTCCAGACTTGGGCTTCTTCCCGGGAGTAGCAACTTGCTTGCTATTCTTATTGAAGTTCCCCTTCTTCCATTTGCCCTTTTTCTTGAAACTAGTGGTCTTGTTAACCATCAACACTTGATGCTCCTTCTTGATTTCTACCTCTGCAGCCTTTAGCATTGTGAAGAGCTTGGGAATCGTTTTCGTCATCCCTTGCATATTATAGTTCATCATGAAGCCTTTATAGCTTGGTGGCAGTGATTGAAGAACTCTGTCAACGACACTATCATCAGGAAGATTAACTCCTAGGTTAGTCACGTGGTTATGGTACCCAGACATTCTGAGTATGTGTTCATTGACAGAACTATTCTCCTCCATTTTGCAGCTATAGAACTTATCGGAAACTTCATATCTCTCAACTCGGGCATTTGCTTGAAATATTAACTTCAACTCTTGGAACATCTCATATGCTCCATGACATTCAAAACGTGTTTGAAGTACCGATTCTAAGTCGTAAACCATGGCACACTGAACTATCGAGTAGTCATCATCTAGCGTCTGCCAGGCATTCACAATGTTTGCAGTTGCTGGCGCAGGTGGTACACCTAGCGGTGCTTCCTGGACGTGATTCTTCTATGCAGCAATGAGGATAATCCTGAAGTTACGGACCCAGTCCGTGTAATTGTTGCCATCATCTTTCAACATAGTTTTCTCTAGGAACGCATTAAAATTCAAGGGAACGTTAGCACGGGCCATTGATCTACAACAACATATACATGCAAAAACTATCAGGACTAAGTTCATGATAAATTAAAGTTCAATTAATCATATTACTTAAGAAATCCCACTTAGATAGACATCCCTCTAGTCATCTAAATGATCACGTGATCCAAATCAACTAAACCATGTCTGATCGTCACGTGAGATGGAGTATTTTTCAATGGTGAACATCTCTATGTTGATCATATCTACTATATGATTCAAGTTTAACCCGAGTATTGTGCACGTGCAAAACTGGCTTGCACCCGTTGTATCTGAATGTAGAGCTTATCACACCCGATCAGCACGTGGTGTCCCGGCACGACGAACTGTTGCAATGATTCATACTCAGCGAGAACACTTATACCTTGAAATTTAGTGAGGGGTCATCTTATAATGCTACCGCCGTATTAAGCAAAATAAGATGCATAAAAGATAAACATCACATGCAACCAAAATATGTGACATGATATGGCCATCTCATCTTGTGCTCATGATATCCATCACCAAAGCATTGTCATGATCTCCATCGTCACCGGCTTGACACCTTGATATCCATCGTAGCATCGGTGTCGTCTCGCCAACTATTGCTACTACGACTATTGCTACTGCTTAGTGATAAAGTAAAGCAATTACATGGCAATTGCATTTCATACAATAAAGCGACAACCATATGGCTCCTGCCAGTTGCCGATAACTTTGTTACAAAACATGATCATCTCATATAACAATTTATATTTCATCATATCTTGACCATATCACATCACAACAAGACCTGCAAAAACAAGTTAGACATCCTCTACTTTGTTGTTGCAAGTTTTACGTGGCTGCTACGGGCTTCTAGCAAGAACCATTCTTACCCACGCATCAAAACCACAATGAGTTTTTGTCAAGTGTGTTGTTTTAACCTTCAACAAGGACCGGTCGTAGTCAAACTCGATTCAACTAAAGTTGGAGAAATAGACACCCGCCAGCCACCTGTGTGCAAAAGCATGTCGGTACAACCAGTCTCATGAATGCGGTCATGTAATGTCGGTCTGGGATGCTTCATCCAACAATACTGCCGAATCAAAGTAAGACGTTGGTGGTAAGCAGTATGACTATTATCGCCCACAACTATATGTGTTCTACTCGTGCATATATCATTTACACATAAACCTAGCTATGATACCACTGTTAGGGAATGTAGTAATTCAAAATTTTCATACAATGATGTAAGATCTATCTAGGAGATGCATCGCAATGAGACGGGAGAGTGTGTCCACGTACCCTCATAGACCGAAAGTGTAAACATTTAGTAATGCGGTTGATGTAGTCGAACGTCTTCATGATCCAACCAATACAAGTACCGAACGTACGACACCTCCTTGTTCAGCACGCGTTCAACACAATGACGTCCCTCATGCTCTTGATCCAGTTGAGGACGAGGGAGAGTTCCGTCAGCACGATTGCTTGGCGACGGTGATGATGAAGTTACCGGCGCAGGGCTTCGCCTAAGCACTACAACAATATGACCGAGGTGTTAAACTGTGGAGGGGGCACCGCACACGGCTAAGAGATTGTTGATACATCCATTTAGCATCATGTTTTCTTACTGTTATTTATGTTATTTTATTGTATAATAATGCTTTTTGGAGTAATTCTAATGCCTTTTCTCTCATAATATGCAAGGTATGCACCAAGGGGGTGGATTCTGGCAGCTGGAAATCTGGACCTGAAAAAGCTATGTCAAGCTACCTATTCTGCACAACTCCAAATGAGCTGAAACTCCCCGAGGATTTATTATGGAATATTTAAGGAATATTAGAGCAAATAAGTACCAGAGGAGGGCCACCAGGTGGGTACAACCCACCTGGGCGTGCCAGGAGGCCTAGGCGCGCACTGGTGTGTCTTGCCCTCCTCGGCCTACCTCCGGTGCCCATCTTCTGGTATATAAGTCATTTTGACCTAGAAAAAATAAGGGAAGGACATCCGGGATGAAGCACCACCACCTCGAGGCGGAACTTGGGAACGAGCACTTTTGCCCTCCGGTCGAGCGATTCCGCCAGGGGAACTTCCCTCTCGGAGGGGGAAATCATCGTCATCATCATCACCAACACCTCTCCCATCTTGAGGAGGGCTATCTTCATCAACATATTCATAGCGCCAACTCCTCTCAAACCCAAGTTCATCTCTTGTGTTCAATCTTTGTGTAACTATAGATTTGTTGGGGATATGACTATCAGGTATGACCCGCCCAGGAGGGGCTGGGTTATACCTATGGCGGTTCATCAATAAGAAGCCCATGAGGATATTGAAGATGGCGGTTCGTAGGAAAGGGCCCAAGGCCCAAGGGTGACTTAAGGCCCATAGGGATAAACTGCCATATGTGTATGACTTATATTGTAAGGCAAGTAGAGTTAGTCACCGAGCCGGACACGTTGTCTATGAGCCAGCGGGGACTCCTTGAGCCGCTGGGCGTCAACCTGTGTATATAAAGGGACAACTCGGCGGCGTTTCAGGGCGAGAAACAAGAGATCAAAAGCTAGGTCAAGCATATTTGCTCCCTGGTAATCAAGACATAAACAATACCACCTCAAACTGGATTAGGCCTTTACCTTCACCGCAAGGGGCCGAACCAGTATAAACTCTCTGTGTCCTTTGTCTCGTTTAACCCCTTTAAGCTAACCTAGTTGCGATGGCTCCACGACTAAGTCCTCACACTAGGACATATGCGATGACTATTCCATGACATTTGGCACCCACCGTGGGGCCAGCACACGGTGGTTTCGAGTTCTTAAAGGGCAGCTTCGAAGGGATCAAGGGATACGCTGTGGGCCGGATGACCAAGAGTCATCGTGGAAAGCTCTACATCGACAATGCAGGCTGGAGCTCCGACGTTGGCTCAATTGAGTATGGGTACCGGGTCCCCTTCAACGGAATTCACGTCTTCATTGGCAAGATCGGTGAGCCGGGCCCTGGGCCGGACATCTGCACCGACATCATCGAGACAGCTCAGCATGCAAGACCCGCCCGAGCTCAAACCTCCCTGAAACGTGCCTTCGTGGGATTCATCCATGGGGCGGAATTTGATGAAGGATCTATGTCTGGCGGTGAGATGGCCATCTATTCTGACGGCGAGTCGTCCACGGGTGAGACTACTTCATTGTACCAACTGCAAGATGGCAGCTTGGGGGCTTTTCCGATGGCGATAGTATTCCAGACCCCTATGAGCCGCCGAACCGGGTCGCAATCTTCATGACCAGTACACAGCCTGAGCATAATTCTTCGACTGCGGCAGCAATGGTTTCTGGGTCAGCAACGATGATGGCAACCGGGGCAGGAGGCCCTGTGCAGCCACCGGCTCAGGTTTTGACTGACTTGATGGATAATATGATAGCCTTGTTAACAACAGAGGTTAACCCAGTGGATCAAGTTCAGCATATCACAGAAATTGCAAAGCTGCGTAACCAAGTAGCGTAAGCCAAGGAAGACCTGGCTACAGAGAATGCTAGGATGACTGCAGAGCGAGCCGTCTTGGATGCTTAGGCACAACGGATGCAGGCTAATTCCTTCCGGCTCTCGTTGGATCAGAATGCTTCAAATGAAATCATGAGAAGAAGGCACCGCAGTCGTCTGCCGCCGGTTTACGAGGCGAGGAATCTCTTTTGCATGCTTGGAGCAGGGACCAGTAACCAAGTAGAGATGAATCGGGTTTAAGCGACCGGGGCTGGAGCACCGGCTCAACCATGCACAATGGAGCCACCTCGTCTGAATAATACTCCGCCTCAGTATGTGCTGACACCACCAGGTCATTATTCCAACCCTTTGGATAAAATGATCGCTGCGGCAACACGATCGGCGGCTCTCCCAGTTGAAGGCGATTCTCCAGCGGTAGTTGAAACACGGAGGGCTAGAGAGCTTCTTCAAACAACATTGGTACAACAGGAGGCATATTCTTACAGTCGAGAGAGGATTCATTGGACCTCTCACCCAAGCCGGAGCTATAGCAGACATATGGACTCACCGACCATTTCAAGTAATGACAAGCACCGTAACCAGCCACGTGGGCATGACCCGACACGTGATGGGGCTCATCATTTCGTTGATCAGTACAGAGCACGTCGAGAAGCTGAGCAGGCAGCTCAGCGAGCGGTTCATCAGCATCTTCCGGTTTATCCAACAACTTCGATGGAGGCAGGCGTGACCTCTAGAACCACGGGTATACCGTGTTTAGTGTCGGCTCTGCGTAATGAGCGTCTGCCCAAGGATTTCAAAGGACCTCATAAGGTGGCTAACTACACAACCGACTTACCCCCTGAGGCGTGGATTGAGAGTTATGAGATGGCCATGGAACTGCTGGAGGTCAGCGATGCTGCTTGTGCCAAATACTTCGCCATGATGTTGGATGGGATAGCCCGTACTTGGTTAAAAGGGTTGCCTGCCAATTCCATCAGGTCATGGGATGATCTAAAAGCCTGGTTTATCCAGAACTTTAAAGATATGTTCAAACAACCCATGTCAATTGTAGATTTGGATAATTGCGCCCAAGAGGAGGGCGAGTCAACGACCCATTGGGTGCGCCGGGTCGAGTCTATCATACACTCATCTGATAACATCAATGTCGGCTCTACAATTCTAATGTTAGAGAAGAATTGTCGTTTTTTGCCTCTCAAGCAGAAGCTAGGGCGGCTCAAGCACGATTGCAATGACATGGGGCAACTGATGGCGACTCTAATTAAAATGCTGACTCTGATAGTACCAAGGACCACGAGTCTGATGATGAAAAGCCGGGAAAGGGAAAGAAGAGTGGCAACACCAAGGGTCAGCAGCATAACCCGGCGAGTCAGGGGGGCAATGGTAAGTGCAAGGCTAATAGTAACTCAAATTTTGTGGCCAATACCAGTGCACAAAATAATGGTCAGGACAGTAAGGGGAAGCCACCTCCTCGGACAGCTGGATCAGGTCTCAATCTTGAGCAGCTACTGAATCAGCCCTGCCCGAAGCATGGTACGAAGGAAAGGCCGTCCACTCAGCTTTGGAAAGATTATCAAATTATGAGGGAGTTCAAAAATTCTGATTTATTCCAGAACAATCATGGGCCGGGCAGCGGCTCAAGTTCTGGTGGTGGTGGTTTTCATGGGCCGGATTACAGTGGTGGTGGTTCTAGTTCCGGCTTCCAGGGTCACCAAAAGCATCAAGGTAATCAGAGAGGTTACCATCAACAATCCGGGCAGGGAGGTCAGCAGCAACAACAGTCTGGGTATCAAAGTCTTCCAAAGCAGTTGAATAGTGGGCAGTACCATGTCTTCACCACAAGTTTATACAAATAGGATCAGAAGCTCCATAAAAGGGCTGTGACCGCCGTTGAGCCGGCAATTCCCCATTACTTGCGATGGTCTGAGCAACCCATTATGTGGAGTCGAGAGGATCACCCGCCCCGGTTTGATAATCCGGGTCACTTGGCTTTGGTGGTAGCGCCTCAAGTTGCTAGATAAAAATTCACTAAGGTACACATGGATGGGGGTAGCAGCATTAATATCCTTTATTATGATACTTTCCGTCGCATGGGGTTGACTCATAAAAATCTTAAGCCGTCCAATACTGTTTTTCATGGAGTGTTGCCTGGTAAGTCGGCGTATCCTGTAGGCAAGATTGAGCTAGAAGTTGCCTTTGGGGATGAATGTGATTCCAGGGCCGAGAAATTAACCTTTGAAGTGGTCAAGATTAGAAGCCCATACCATGCTCTGTTTGGACGGCTGGCTTATGCCAAGTTCATGGCACAACCTTGTTATGTTTATCTGCAGCTCAAGATGGCGGGTTACAAGGGGACCATGACAGTGCATGGATGTCATAAAATAGCTTTGGAGTGTGAAGAAGATGACACTACTTATGCTAAATCTATCTGTGCAATAGAGGAATTGAAGTTCTACAAAGACAATGTTGATCCGGCAGATTAGACATCTTTGAAAAATCCAATCACAGAGCATGATCCGGTATTGAAGTTTAAGTCAGCCGATGACAGTAAGCTAGTTGACTTTGTTCCTGGCGATTGATCCAAGCAATTCAGTATCAGTGCTAACATGGATCCTCAATAGGAAAGCGCGCTCATCGAGTTCATCCGTTAGAACCGGGATATCTATGCATGGAAACCTTCTGATATGCCCGGTGTACCGAGGGAACTCACTGAGCACACTCTTAATATTGATCTAAAGTTTAAGCCGGTCAAGCAATTCCTTTGTCGCTTCAATGAGGAGAGGCGTAAGGCCATTGGTGAAGAGGTGGCCCAGCTCTTCGCGGCTAGGTTCATTGTCGAAGTCTTTCATCCTGAGTGGTTGGCTAATCCGGTGCTAGTGCTTAAGAAGAATGGCACTTGGCATATGTGTGTGGACTACACGGACTTAAACAAAGCCTGTCCGGTTGATCCTTTTGCTCTCCCTCGTATTGATCAAATCATTGATGCTATGGCGGGTTGTGAGCATTTGAGTTTTTTGGATGCTTATTCTGGTTATCATCAGATCAAGATGGCAATTAAAGACCAGGAGACGACAGGTTTTATCACTCCCTTTGGAGCCGTCTGCTATGTGTATATGCCTTTTGGGCTCAAGAGTGCCCAGGCGACTTACCAGCGATGTGTGCAGAATTGTATTCACAGTCAGATTGGGCGCAATGTTCATTCTTATGTGGATGATATTGTGGTGAAATCCAGAGAGCATGACACTTTGATAGACGATTTGAAGGAGACCTTCAATAATCTACGTGTCTACAAATTGATGCTTAACCCGGCCATGTGCATTTTTGGTGTGCCAGCAGGCAAGCTTTTGGGTTTTCTGGTTAACAGAGGCATTGAAGCTAACCCGAAGAAGATCAAAGCCATTACCTCTTTGGCAAAGCCGCAGTGTATCAATGATGTTCAACATCTTGCGGGGCGTATTGCTGCCTTAAGCCAGTTCATAAGCCGGTTGGGTGAGAGGGCAATACCACTGTACCAGATGATGAAGAAAACATATCACTTTGTTTGGAGTGATGCTGCTAATGACGCGTTTGAAGCATTGAAGAAATAGCTAGCTGAACCGCCAATACTTGCTACTCCTATTGATAAGGAGTCGTTGCTATTATATGTGGCTGCTAATTCCCGGGCTATCAGTGTAGCTATTGTGGTGGAACGGAAGGAAGTAGGCAAGGAATATCCGGTTCAACGGCCGGTTTACTATATTAGTGAAGTACTCATTGAGTCCAAGCAGAGGTTTCTGCACTGGCAGAAGCTCGTTTATGTGGTATTCATGGCCAGTCGGAAGCTTAAGCAATATTTTCTGGGTCATCCCATCACTATGGTTAGTTCTGCTCCTTTAGGAGATATTATTCAAAACAGAGAAGCCACTGGTCGGGTAGCAAAGTGGGCCATTGAGCTTGGACCTCATGGTTTGATGTATATGCCTTACATGGCCATCAAGTCTCAAGCGCTTGTGGGTTTCATCAATGACTGGACAGAGCTGCATACGCCTGAAGAGAAGCCAGATAACACATACTGGACTATTCACTTTGATGGGTCTAGGAAATTGGAGGGCTCGGGGGCTGGAGTGGTCTTAGCTTCCTCTCGAGGTGACAAGTTCTGTTATGTTTTAAGGTTGATGTTTCCCTGTACTAACAATGCAGCTGAGTATGGAGCTCTACTCCATGGCCTTCAGATGGCTAAGGAGATGAATTTAAGCCGGGTACGATGTTTTGGTGACTCAGACTTGGTGGCTCAACAAGTTTCAGGAAAATGGGATTCTAAGGATCCACTCATGGCGGCTTATCGCCGCAAGGTTGATGCTATTGCTGGGCACTTCAAGGGCTATCAAGTGGAACACATTGATCAGAGGAAAAATGAGGCGGTTGATGCCTTAAGCCGGTTGGGGTCCCAATGTAAGCCGGTGCCACCTAACACTTTCTTGGATATTCTACATAACCCTTCTGTCAAGTTGCCTACATAGGAAGATCTGGCTATTCCTAACCCGGAACCAGAATTGGTGGCGGCTCTTCATGGTATCCCTGATTGGACAGTTCCATGTTTGGCTTATATGACCCGGGTACCTGAGGATGAAACTTTGGCCAAACAGATAACCCGACGGTGTATGTCAATGGCAATTGCTACGGACAGTTACACCATCATAGTGTCACTGAGGCGTTTCAACGTTGTGTTTCTCCTGAAGGTCGTGAAATTCTTCGCGAGATTCATGAAGGAGATTGTGGTCATCATGCGGGCTCCAAATTTCTCATGGCTAAAGCTTTTCATCATGGATTTTATTGGCTGACGGCTCATGCTGATGCAGAGAATTTGGTCAGTAAATGTGATGGTTGTCAGAAATTTTCACGGCGAGCTCACATGCCAGCTTAAGAATTGAGGATGATTCCAATTACTTGGCCATTTGCAGTTTGGGGGCTTGATATGGTTGGGCCTTTTAGAAGGTTCAAGGATAAAAATACCCACCTTTTGGTGGCGGTTGACAAATTCACAAATTGGGTCGAAGCAGAGCCGGTCAGTAAGTGTGACGCGGCAACGGCGGTTCAATTCATCAAAAAGGTGATTTTTCGGTTTGGTTTTCCCCACAGAATTATAACTGATAATGGCACTAATCTGTCCAAGGGTGCTATGAAAGAGTTTTGTCAACATGAGCATATTCGACTTGATGTGTCCTCAGTAGGTCACCCCCAATCCAATGGTCAAGCTGAAAGAGCCAATCAAGAAATTTTGAGAGGCATCAAGCCCCGGCTTATGGTTCCTTTGCAGAGGACGTCAGGTTGTTGGGTGGAGGAGTTACCTTTAGTGCTATGGAGTATCAATACTACTCCCAACAGATCTACGGGTTACACACCTTTCTTCATGGTTTACGGAGCAGTGGTGGTTCTCCCTAGTGACATCCGTCATGACTCGCCCTGCGTGGCGGCTTATGTTGAAGCTAATAGTGAAAAAGCACGTCAAGATGCACTTGACCTGTTAGATGAGGAGTGTGACCTTGTGGTGGTTTGCTCAGCGATTTACAAGCAAGATCTACACCGTTATCAGAGCCGCCGAGTTAAGACCAGAATCTTTCAAGAAGGTGACTTGGTGCTCTGGCTTATCCAGGATCAGACTAATATGCACAAGCTATACCCACCTTGGGAAGGACCTTTTGTGGTCAGCAAGAATTTGATCAATGGGTCATACTACCTCATCGATGTTCGAGACCACAAGGACTCACGTCAGTCGGAGGAGGAGACCCGCCGGCCATGGAATATCACTCATCTTCGGCATTACTACACTTGAGCCACCGGCTCTTATTATGTACATATTTTTGACAATGTATATATTATGATGTTGATAATAAAGCCAGCATCCCTGATAAAGCAAGGCCTCCGTCGTTTCACCTCCAAAAAGAATGAGTGTTTTTTCATCATAATTTCAATTGTCACTTGAGGGCTTCCTGCTCGTATTCGAAGCATAGCTGGAAATATCCCTCTTGATCGGCGCAATGCCAAACCTTATGGTCACTTGGGGGCTTCCTGCTCGTATTCGAAGCATAGCTGTAAATATCCCTCTTGATCGGTGCAATGCCAAACCTTATGGTCACTTGGGGGATTCCTGCTCGTATTCGAAGCATAGCTGTAAATATCCCTATTGATCGGCGCAATGCCAAACCTTATGGTCACTTGGGGGATTCCTGCTTGTATTCGAAGCATTGTTGTAAATATCCCTCTTGATCGGGGCAATGCCAAACTTTATGGTCACTTGGGGGCTTCTTGCTCATATTCGAAGCATAGTTGTGAATATCCCTCTTGATTGACTTAATGCCACAAACAACTTGGGGGCTTCCTACTCGTATTCAAAGCATAGCTGAAATAACCCTTTTGGTCCGGCTCATACGCTGTGACCACAAACCACTTGGGGGCTTCCTACTCATATTTGAAGCATAACTGAAATAACCCTTTTGGTCTGACTCATACGCCATGATTACAAAGCACGTGGGGGCTTCCTGTTCAAACATAGGTGTATTCACAAAAGAGAACATAGCGTTGCTACCCTTGTGAGCTGGCTTTGGACGTTAAGTCGCCAGTGTATAATGATTTATGTGCTTAGAGCACTGTGCTCTAAGCTTTGGGATATTACCCCTTGCTGCATATGGCGTGATAAGTCGGCGGTATAAATCAATTGAACAGGGTGTTCTACTCTCACTCTTTGGGTTGTAACCCTTACTGCATTGGTATCATAAGCAGGCAGTACGATTCAATATCATAGGTATGATATTTTTTATTATACATTAATATGTTTAAACCGGCCCTGGTCATGAGCTATTTTAGTCACCAGTGGTTTTATATGGGGTATTATGACCTGCCCTGTGGTAAACCGCCAGGGCTCTTGTGATCTACTTGTGTGCAGGATAAGATTAAATCTCATCTGCATAAATCAATGTCATCATAAGGATATAATGATAGATTCCAAGTGGCGGATCAAACAGTGTTGGGAAAAACACAAATGTGCACGATGGCACAATAGAGCAAAGTTTTTCCTAGCCTATTAGATGGCTCAAGGACCCAAAATAATTAACTGTTTTTAGAAGATCAAATATATGAACCGCCTAGTGGATCAATCTTCTTGGCCCTGATGGCTTGAAGCTTCTGGATCATCCTTCTCCGCTTCTTCGTCCTCCTCTGCTGCCTGGAAGTTTGGTGATGACCAATCAATGCCACACAAGGCTTGGAATTCAGCTTCATTATCTATAAGCTTAGACGGGTCAACTTCAGGAGCAAAAATGTGCTTACGGATTGGGGGAATTAGATCCATCACTTTATAAGCCAGCGTAGGCAGCTTCTGATTTTCCATGCCATAAGTCGGTTGATATCTTGAAAGATCCATTTCATTGGCAATCAAGCTGGCCAGGGGACGTATCTCCTTCACGCAGGCGGCGAAGTCTTTCTTCTCAAAGGGGGTTCCATCTTCTTTTTAGCTAGGATACCCGGTATCCATGTCGGCCGGGTCTAGCTCTGCTAGCCATGCCTTGGCCCGGCTTAAAGAGGTCATAGCACCGGCTCTTGCAGATGATCGCTTCATCTTGCTAATCCTCTCAGGAAGAACAGAAAGCTTTTTCAAGACATCACTCAAGAGAGTAGGTGCTTGATTAGTCGGAGAAATTGTGGCCAGTGCGCGCTGAGTTCCAGTATATAATTGTTCAACAAGTGTATAAACAGCCTTCGGCTTCACAAGCATCTCTTGGCTAAGATTATTGCTCCTGGGACCTAAATAATAAACATGGACTGGTTAGAGGTGGCTTATACAATCAAGGAAGAGGTGCAAATTTGATACTAGTAAGGCGACTTACCAAAGACAACAGAAACCATCTGGGACACATGGAGTTTTAAGCCGGTAAGCTCGATCGTCACCTCATGAAGAGTCTCCTCCTCCTTCTCAGCCTGTTGTATCAAGGCAGTTTTTTCTTCAGCCCAAACATTTCTTTCAACCTCAAAGCAGGTCTTCAGTTTTTCAGTTTCAGCCACGCTAAATTGCAATTTGAGTCTGCTTTCCAGTTCTTAGATTCTTGGTGTTCCAACCGAGCTTTCATGTCAGTTAATTGTGATTGAAATTGAGTTGTGGTGTCCCGTACATACACTGGTTCAAAATCATGTTCAGATTTGGATTACAGAAATGAAGTACCAAGCCTTTTGCAAGCAACAACACTTGGAACTTGGGGGCTAATGCCTGCCAAAAAAATTATTCATACAATGGCTTATGTGAATAAGTCCCAAGCACTTTACAAGCAAGAGTACTTGGCACTTGGTGGCTAATGCATATTGCTTGTCTTTTTACTACGTTACGATGACCCGTTTGTGCCGCAAGCAATCACATCCGGCTCATGGGGGCTACACAAGTAAGCTCTGATTTATAAACAATGATGCAAAGGACCGGCTCATTCATGCTGATTAAACTGGCCCTTGGGGGCTACAGATTCAGTGTTAATCATTACAAATCTGCTTTAACCCGGATGGGGTAAGCTGGATTTGAAAGGGTTCTATCAAAGGGTATTATTTATACTCATGGTTATTCTAAGTCTACAACATATTCAGTTCCATCATACACAATAGGCTTGGAGGCAATCAGGATATGCATAACTCAGTAAAGGAGTTCATACCTCATATTTTTGATGCATCTACTTCACCATGTCAACTTCAAGATCTTGGCTGGTGTGCACTTGATTGAGATAGCCAGAGAATACTTCACTAACACTCAATTGAGAGAAGTTGGCAACATCAAATCACACTTTTCGCCTCTCAATATGTTCTTCTTTGGCGGAGTGCTTGGCCAATACAGTAGGCCTTCCCGACTCTCTAAAGCCGATGCTGGTAATCATCACGTCATCATCATGTGTCTCAGCTGGTTTAATTGGGCTTGATGATTCAGTGTTCAAAGGATCGTTGTTTGCCTGGCCAATGGACGGATCAGAAATTTCTGGTGGAACGACAAGACCAGGTTCTTCTAGTTGTGGGACGGAGGTGTCGGACGCTAGAATCTGTTGCTCCAGTTCAACAACTTTGGGGTCTTCAGCCGGCTTAGTCACCCTTGCCTTCTTACTAGGCTTAGCCTTTCCACTACATGGGTCATGAGAGGTCAGTGTAAATATAAAGGAACATAAGAAGCAAATAATAAGTAAATTTTATTACCCAGGAGAATTTTTGAAAGCCGGCAGATGGGACTGTGATGAGTCACCGGAAGAGGAGCGAGAGGTCTCCTGATAATTTGAATCAGAAGCGTTAATTGGTCAGCGGATGAGACCCGCCAGAGGATAAAAAGAGTTTAAATCGGGGATGACCTTGTTTCAACAATTCCTTGGAGTGTTCGGTAAGCCGGAGGAAAATTCTTCACCTCCGCTATTCCGAGTCTGTCACCGGCTCTCGTGCTGTTGTTGCTTCAAACAAAGTGAGGATCTAGATGATCTAAGGGATGTGCAAATCTTACTTTCTGGATTACTCTCGAATTTTCTGTCTTGGCAAAGGCCCGGAGTCGGAGAAAATGATAGTTACCTCTTCATCGCCAGCTTGACTGGCCCCCGTGTCATCTTGATGATAATCAATGTTAATAAGATAGTTGAAAAAGGAGCCAAGAGAATCAAGAGCTACCTCCGACTTAGAGTTGTCGTTCAGTTCAAACAACTCGGAAGTATTAGATTTCTTCTTATTCTTCTTGGCGGCTTTCTTGGCAGCCCTGGCCTTTTTGGTAGCTTCGTGGTCGTATTTCTTTTTCCAAAAATCATCTTTGGCTTGTGGAAGTCATCAAAGTTGAGTTAATAGAACATTGGAGTGCTGAAGATAAAGTAAGTAATTTAAAGACTTACCTCTTGTGGCGGGTTAAGTGTGCAGAAAGGGTTCAGACCCACTTTGTTGCAGTCTTCTGAATCTTCATCCAGAAGGGACATTGTCATTTCATTGATGGCGTCATCAGTTAAATGCACGGAGCTGTGGCGCAGTGGATCCTTTTTACCACCCGTGTAAGTACACATTAAGCCGGATTGGCGGCTCAAGTGTATGATCCGCCAGGCAACCCAGCATTGAACCAAGTCAACGCCAGTTAAACCGTTTCCCGACAGAGCCTTGACCTTTGCAATGGTGGGGCAAGCTTTTTAGTTCAGCACTGGTAAGCTTCTCAGGAAGATGATGTTTTGAGTCAAGACACTGGGCACGATAGCCTGGCAGCGGATTCTTGTCAGCCGGAGAGGTATCTTTGCAGTAAAACCATGTCTGGTTCCAATCTTTGGGGTGACTCGGCAAGCGGGCATAGGAGAACACATCATCTCTTCTTTGTTCAATCAAGATCCAGCCAAGTTCCAAGCCGGGTCCATTCGTGAACTCATTTTGGTGGTTCAAATAGAAGTATTACCTAAACAATTCAACATTGGGCTCCTCTTTAAGGTATACTTCGCAGAAAACTTGAAAATTGCAGATGTTTGACACAGAATTGGGTCCAATGTCTTGAGGATGAAGCTCAAAGAAGTGCAGCACGTGTCAGAAAAATTAAGAACTAGGCGGTGAGAAGCCTCGATTCATGTGGTCAGTAAAAACAATGACCTCATCATCCTTTGGCTGAGGTCTTTCTTCTTCTGGATTGGGGGCGCGATAATGCATGACAGTCTTTTCTGGTAAATAGGCGGTTTTCGCAAAGTCTTTAAGTGTGTCTTCAGTGATAATGGAGGGAACCCAATTACATGAAGTGGCTGTCTTGGCGGCATATTGAAGAAAGAAGCCTAAAAGAAAGAACAATTTTGCCAGTTTAAGTTGATTCATTAAGCCAGAGGTAAAACACTACAATACATATTCACAATGGCGGTTTAAAAGGGGCCTAATGCCATATGATTGGCTATAACTTGTAATGTAAGCCGCATGACAATAATGACATATGACTAGCTATAACTGGAGATGTAATCCGCCATGACAATACTGATAGTTAAGATCTATCAAGAAGGAAACTTCTCTAAGTGTTGGACAAACAGATTTCACAGACTGAAGCTATAATTTGGGATCTGTTGCAGTTCAGAAAATGCAGTAAATTCTAAACCTAAAGCAGTAGCAGGAGAGTTCGTGTGCTCTGATGAGATCTTCCATGAAGGAAAAAGTATGTTGATATTAGAAACAAAGTCTAAACTGCTACCACACGAGTTCTATACTATATTCAGATCAAAAGCTACAAGGGTTGAAGAAGAAAGCAAGAACAGCAAAGAACAACAAAGAACAGGGCTAACCCTAATGCAGATCTAACGCATAGGAGATGAACACTTATAGATGGAGGTGGACTGCGGTGGAGCGCCGGTGTTTTCTGGACAAGTCAGGTTGATGTAGCAGCATGAGTTGGTGCAGCGTTCGGAGGAGAGCGGCAGCGAGGCTCGAGGCGGCAGCGGATTCGCGAGAGGAAAAATAAGATGAGAAGGCAAAGGGGGGAAATGAAAGGAGGGTGTTTGACCCTATTTATAAGGAGAAAGGTAACAGGTGGGCGCGAAAAATGAGGAGGCCAAAGAATGATTATCTAGCCACTCAGACGCCTCGATTTTCGGGATGGTTATTAAAGATAAGGATCAGTTAAGATATATTGGATATTGTGTAAAATTCATGACCGGTGACGTCATGGTGGGTTACCACGATCGCAGGAGATGACGTCATGGCGGGTTATGAGGTCTCGCACAAATGAAGAAGGGGGGATTTTTTCTAAGTGTTGAAGATTGACATGAACAAGTTCAAATCAATCTGGGGCCTAATGTTGGGGATATGACTATTAGGTATGACCCGCCCAGGAGGGGCTGGGTTATACCTATGGCGGTTCATCAATATAAAGCCCATGAGGATATTGAAGATGGCGGTTCATAGGCAAGAGCCCAAGGCACAAGGGCGACTTAAGGCCCATATGGGTAAACCGCCATATGTGTATGACTTATATTGTAAGGCAAGTATAGTTAGTCACCGAGCCGGACACGTTGTCTATGAGCCGGCGGGGACTCCATGAGCCGCTGGGAGTCAATCTGTGTATATAAAGGGACGACCCAGCGGCGTTTCATGGCGAGAAACAAGAGATCAAAATCTAGGTCAAACGTATTCGCTCCCTGGTAATCGAGACATAAGCAATACCACCTCAAACTGGATTAGGCCTTCACCTTCACCGCAGGGGGCCGAACCAATATAAACTCTCTGTGTCCTTTGTCCCGTTTAACCCCTTAAAGATAACCTAGTTGCGATGGCTCCATGACTAAGTCCTCACACTAGGACATCTGCCGTGACTATTCCACGACAAGATTGGTGCTCGTGGGTGACTAGTAGTGTTGATTACATCTTGTAGTTGATTACTATACGGTTTATTAGGTGGAAGATTATATGTTCAGATACATTATGCTATTCAATACCCCTCTGATCTTGAGCATGTTTATCATTTGTGAGTACTTACTTTCGTTCTTGAGGTCACGGGAGAAATCATGTTGCAACTCATCATGTGAACTTGATATATGTTTGATATTTTCATGGTATTGTTGGGGAACGCAGTAATTTCAAAAAAAATCCTATGATCACGCAAGATCTATCTAGGAGATGCATAGCAATGAGAGGGAAGAGTGTGTCCATGTACCCTCGTAGACCAAAAGCAGAAGTGTTTCAATAATGCGGTTGATGTAGTTGAACGTCTTCGCGATCCAACCGATCCAAGTACCGAGTGTACGGCACCTCCGTGTTCAGCACACATTCAGCTCGATGACGTCCTCGTGCTCTTGATCCAGTTGAGGATGAGGGTGAGTTCCGTCAGCACGACGACGTGGTCACGGTTATGATGATGCTACCGGCACAGGGCTTTGCGTCAGCTCTACGATGGTATGATCGAGGTGTGTAACTGTGGAGGGGGCACCGCACACGGTTAAGAGAAACTTATGTGCCTTTGGGGTGCCTATCGGTGTCAAAACCAGCGGATCTCGGGTAGGGGGTCCCGAACTGTGCGTCTAAGGAAAATGGTAACAAGAGGAGGGGGACACGATGTTTACCTAGGTTCGGGCCCTCTCTATGGAGGTAGTACCCTACTTCCTGCTTGATTAATCTTGATGTTATGAGTATTACAAGAGTTGATCTACCACGAGATCACAGAGGCTAAGCCCTAGAAGCTAGCCTATGATTATGATTGTTGTTGTCCTACGGACTAAACCCTCCAGTTTATATAGACACCGGAGAGGGCTAGGGTTACATAGAGTCGGTTAGAGAGAAGGGAATCTACATATCCGAATTGCCAAGATTGCCTTCCATGCAAAGGAGAGTCCCACCCGGACACGGGACAAAGTCTTCAATCTTGTATCTTCATAGTCCAACAATCCGACATAAGCATATAGTCTGGCTGTCTGAGGACCCCCTAATCCAGGACTCGCTCAGTAGCCCCTGAACCAGGCTTCAATGACGATGAGTCCGGCGCGCAAATTGTCTTCGGCATTGCAAGGCGGGTTCCTTCTCCAAATACTCCAAAGTAGAACTTGAACACAAGAATCATGTCCGGCTCTGCAAAACAAATTCCACATACCACCGCAGAGAGCATAATATTCCATGAGTCTAATCTGCTGACAACTTTTCCATAGCGTGACATCACACCGTGGCCCAGTCATTATTCCAACTGTTTTCTCAACCTGCTACTGCATGTCTTGCGAGACGGTTTTATTGGCATGTCTTGTTGAAGCAGAGATCGTGTCCCCTTATCACGAGATTCTCATCAATACAGGTGTGGGTAACCCAACCGTGCCATTAGCACGGCGCTTGGGGAATAAGAGAGTTTCAAGGACAAGTGGGAGGCACATGACTGCCGCCTTTATAAAGAGATAAGGATTCCCTTTTTCACCCACGCCTTCTCCTTGCTCTGCTCATCCATTCTCGAGCTCCAACGCCAAAGCCTTCACCTTCTCCGCAAAAACATCCCCGAACATGTCTGGAGCGGGAGGCAAGTGGATGGCCTCCTCCGCCATGAAGGAGGACATCAAGAAGCTTCGGGAGGCCGGATACTTGTCCACAGACATCGCGCATTGGCTTCCGGCTGAAGGGAAGACCTTTCCTACCCCAAAACCCTAGGAAAGGATAGTATTCCTCTCTCAATTCGTCCGTGGGCTGGGATGCCCCTCCACCCATTCGTTCGCGGACTAATGTTCTACTACGGGTTGGACTTCCATAATTTGGCCCCCAACTTCTCCCTCGACATCTCGGCGTTTATCGTCGTGTGCGAGGCCTTCCTCGATATCATGCCCCACTTCGGCCTATGGCTGAAGACCTTCAACGTGAAGCCAAAGGTGGTGGGCGGCCAACAAGCAGAGTGCGGAGGCGCCATGGTGGGCAAGATGCCCAATGACACCTGGCCCGAAGGCTCCTTTGTGAAGACTGTGAAGGGGTGGCAATCGAGGTGGTTCTACATCACCGAGCCGCACGACGCCAACAGGTCGGCGACCCTAGAATTTCGATCTGGCGTCCCCATGCGGCTCACCTCCTGGAAAGAGAAAGGCTTAGCCTCGGGCTTAGCAGAAGAACCGACCGGACTTCAGACCTGCGTCCAAAATATGATGAGCAAGCAAATCAAGATCGTCAATGTGGTCCAGGTTATGCTCCTCCGCCGGATTCTTCCGTGTCAGAGACAGGTTTGCAATCTGTGGGAGTTTGACCCGGCCGAACACTATACGCTGTGTGAGCTCTTTGGCCCGACGCAAGAAGACGTCTGGAAGGTGCTTTTCAAGGAAAACGAGGTACCACCACCCATAACCGAAGATTGCGAACTCAGCGCGAAACACCGAGCCAATCCGGTAAGTTTTCATGTTTTGCAAGATATGCCTTTTACCAGCACATCCGCGGGAGGAATCTAAGCCTCCATGCCGATTTTACAGGCCTAGGTAGCGATAGAGGAGCAGATTGACTGTCCGGCTCCGCTACCCGAAGATCCAGAATTGCCTCTTCTAACGAAGATGTTGTTTCCGGCACCCTATGAGGTGCCGGAGAAGAAGACCAGGAAGACAGCCGCGCGGACCAGAGAAGGTCTCCGGCGCAAGGTTGCATCGGACATGACGTCCGAAGACACCGAGACGCACTCCTCCACCAAAGACGAGGAGGAGGAGGATGAGGAAATCCATCCCCCCCCCATCGCAGGGAGAAAGAAGAGGAAGGCCGCCACGCACGGGGAGGCCGAGGTGTCCAAGAAGGGAAAAACCTTCCTTCCGGACCACTCCACCGCAGCCACCAACAGCGGCGAGGAGTGGGAGCCTAGGGACAAGCCCATGGCTAAGTCATAAGTATCCGGACACAATAGTACTTCCGGCATGTTTGCTTTATCGCTTCTTATCATGCCAGACGTGCACCTGCAGTCCAGTCAAGTCCAACATCAAGATATCTTCCTCTTCGGAGGGGTCTCTGGACGGGTCGGTGATGAACAGTGGTTCACTTCCGACGGCTTCCTCCCCCAGGGCCGGGGACGACACCTAGGTGTTGTCTTGAAGGATACCAGGCCAAGGGGAGACAGTTCTGGAGACGCCCCCAAGCGAAATCCCAGTCGCTGGGCACATGGGGGGAAGACCCTCATGGACTCCGATAATGGGGGCCGCAGCCAGTTTGGCCCCCAACCGAATACGGCTCCAAAAACCCAAGTGGTTCCGGATTCAGGCAGCCAGCCTCTCTCTAAGGAGGGCGAGCCGCCTGTATCGATGACCTCTGTCCATCTAGAGGCACCGGACAACTTGCTGGAAACGCTTCGCAGCGCTTCCATTGATTAAGAACACCATACTCTTATGAGTACGGTGATTGAGAAGGTCCGGTCCACCAAAAGCGGATTGACCGAGGCTCGCGCTCGCCTTCTAACAGGCTTTGAGGTAAGTAATAAAATTGTAAGAGAATATCACAGTATAGACAGTAGCCCCTAATGCTCTGTTTGGTGTTCGGAAAGAAAAGCCGAACAGAGGATCAAATAATGTTCGCAGGAGTCTATCAGAAGATGTCTATGTGAATAAGCAGGCGTCGCTGCTGGCCGCTGAAACGGCCATTTTGCATCATGTTTTTATGTCAATATTTATTGCATTATGGGCTGTTATTACACATTATATCTCAATACTTATGGCTATTCTCCCTTATTTACAAGGTTTACCATGAAGAGGGGGAATGCCGGCAGCTGGAATTCTGGCTGGAAAAGGAGCAAACGTTGGAAACCTATTCTGCACAACTCCAAAAGACCTGAGACTCCACGAAACAACTTTTCAGATTTAATAAGAATTTTTGGGCAATAGAAATAGGCCAGGGGGCCCACACCCTGTCCAGGAGACAGGGGGGCGCCCCCCCTGTAGGGCGCGCCCCCTATCTCCTGGGCTCCCTGGTGGGCCTCTAACATCCATCTTCTGCTATATGAAGGGTTTTCACCTGAAAAATATTGTGGGCAAGCTTACGGGACGAAACTCCGCCGCCACAAGGCGGAACCTTGGCGGAATCAATCTAGGGCTCTGGCGGAGCTGTTCTGCCGGGGACACTTCCCTCCGAGAACGGAAATCATCACCAACGATCCTCTCATCGGGAGGGGGTCAATCTCCATCAACATCTTCACCAGCACCATCTCATCTCAAAACCCTAGTTCATTTCTTGTATCCAATCTTGTATCAAAACCACAAATTGGTACCTGTGGGTTGCTTGTAGTGTTGATTACTACTTGTAGTTGATGCTATTTGGTTTACTTGGTGGAAGATCATTTGTTTAGATCCTTTATGCATATTATTACCCCTCTGATTATGAACATGAATATGCTTTGTGAGTAGTTACGTTTGTTCCCGAGGACATGGGTGAAGTCTCGCTATTAGTAGTCATGTGAATTTGGTATTCATTCGATATTTTGATGAGATGTATGTTGTCTCTCCTCTAGTGGTGTTATGTGAACATCAACTACATGACACTTCACCATTGTTTGGGCCTAGAGGAAGGCATAGGGAAGTAATAAGTGGATGATGGGTTGCTAGAGTGATAGAAGCTTAAACCCTAGTTTATGCGTTGCTTCGTTAGGGGTTAATATGGACTCATATGTTTAATGTTGTGGTTAGGTTTACCTTAATACTCCTTTTTGTAGTTGCGGATGCTTGCAATATGGGTTAATCATAAGTGGGATGCTTGTCCATGTTAGGGCAGTACCCAAGTGCCGGTCCACCCACATATCAAATTATCAAAGTACCGAACGTGAATCTTATGAACGTGATGAAAACTAGCTTGACAACAATTCCCAATGTGTCCTCGAGAGCTCCTTCTTCATTACTAGAATTTCTCCAGGCTTATACTTTGCTACATAAAGGATTGGGCCACCTTGCTGCACTTTATTTACTTTATTTACTTTTTGCTCGTTACTAATTATCTTATCACAAAGCTATCTATCACCTACTATTTCAATGCTTGCAGAGAAAACCTTACTGAAAACCGCTTATCATTTCCTTCTGCTCCTCGTTGGGTTCGACACTCTTACTTATCAAAAGGAATAAGATAGATACCCTATACTTGTGGGTCATCAAGACTCTTTTCTGGCGCCGTTGCCGGGGAGCGTAGCGCTGTTGGTGAGTGGAACTTGGTAAGGAAAGATTTATATAGTGTGCTGAAATTTTCTGTTACTTGTCACTATGGAAACTAATCCTTTGAGGGGCTTGTTTGGGGTATCTTCACCCCAACTAGAAGAGCAAAGAGATGCTCCTCAACCTAATGAACCTTATGAAAGTATTCACTTTGAGATTCCTTCGGGTATGATAGAGAAACTGCTAGCTAGGTAATCCTTTTGCAGGAGACGAAACATTGCATCCCGACGTACACCTCATCTTTGTGGATGAAATTTGTGGATTATTTAAGCTTGCAGGTATTCCCGATGATGTTCTCAAAAGGAAGGTCTTCCCTTTATCTTTGAAGGGAGATGCAATAACATGGTATATGCTATGTGATGATACGCGATATTGGAATTATAAGCGATTGAAGTTGGAATTTCACCATAAGTTCTATCCTATGCATCTTGTTCATCGTGATCGTAATTACATATATAATTTCTGGCCTCGCGAATCATGAGCTCTCTCAGGAAATGATTATTCAGAATTTTCATGCTCGGCTTTCTCTTGATAATCGCAACCTGCTTGATACTTCCTGTGCTGGTTCTTATATGCTGAAGACTATTGATTTCAAATGGGACTTATTGGAAAGAATTAAACGCAACTCTGAAGCTTGGGGTTCCAACGATGGTAAGGAGTGAGGTATGACACCTAAGTTTGATTGTGTTAAATCTTTTATGGATACCGATGCTTTCCGTGAATTTAGCTCTAAGTATGGACTTGATTCTAAGATAGTAGCTACTTTTTGTGAAACCTTTGCTACTCACGTTGATCTCCCTAAACATAAATGGTTTAAATATAATCCTCCCATTGAAGTGAAAGTAGTTGCACCTATTACAGTCGATGAGAAGACTATTACATATAGTGATCCTATTATTCCTACTCCTTATGTCGAAAAACTTCCTTTTCCTGTTAGGATAAAAGATCATGCTAAAGCTTCGACTGTTGTTCGTAAGAGCAATGTTAGAACTTATACACCTCCTGAGCAAATCAAAGTTGAACCTGATGTTGCTATTCTTAAAGATCTCTTGTTTGATAATATTGATGGACATGTTATTTATTTCTGTGATGAAACTGCTAGAATTGCCAAACCTTGTGCTAAAGATAAACATAGACCTGTGGTAGGCATGCCTGTTATTTCTATTAAAATAGGAGATCATTGTTATCATGGCTTATGTGATATGGGTGCTAGTGCTAGTGCAATACCTATTGATTTATACAACGAAATTAAGCACGATATTGCACCTGTTGAGTTAGAAGATATTGATGTCACAATTAAACTTGCTAATAGAGATACTATTTCACCAATGGGAATTGTTAGAGATGTTGAAGTCTTGTGTGGGAAAACTAAATATCCTGCTGATTTTCTTGTTCTTGGCTCCCCACAAGATAGCTTTTGTCCCATTATATTTGGTAGACCCTTCTTGAACACCGTTAATGCTAGGATAGATTGTGAAAAGGATGTAGTTACTATTGGTCTAGGTGATATGTCTCATGAGTTCAACTTCTCTAAATTTCATAGACAACACCGTGAAGAGGAACCATCTAGTAAGGATGAAATTATTGGTCTTGCTTCCATTGCTGTTCCTCCAACTTCCGTTAGAACAATATTTGCTAGACCATGAAAATGATATGTTTATGAAGGGAAGGGAAGAAATAGATGAAGTTTTCCTTAAACAAGAACCTATGCTGAAACATAATCTTCCCGTTGAAATTCTTGGGGATCCCCCTCAACCCAAGGGTGATCCCGTGTTTGAACTAAAACCATTACCTGATAATCTCAAGTATGCTTATCTTGATGAAAAAGAAATATATCATGTTATTATTAGTGCTAACCTTTCAGAGAAAGAAGAAGAAAGATTATTGAAAACTCTGAAGAAGCATCGAGCTGCTATTGGATATACTCTGGATGATCTTAAGGGCATTAGTCCTACATTATGTCAACACAAAGTTTCAGTGGAGAAAGATGCCAAGCCAGTTAGAGATCCTCAAAGACGATTAAATCCCAAAATGAAAAAAGTTGTAAGAAAGGAGATACTAAAACTCCTTGAGGGAGGTATTATTTATCCCGTTGCTGATAGTGAATGGGTAAGCCCTATCCATTGTGTCCCTAAAAAGGGAGGTATTACCGTTGTTCCTAATGATAAAGATGAATTGATCTCGCAAAGAATTATTACAGGGTATAGGATGGTAACTGATTTTCATAAGTTAAATAAAGCTACTAAGAAAGATCATTACCCTTTACCTTTTATTGATCAAATGCTATAAAGGATATCCAAACACACACATTTTTGCTTTCTAGATGGTTATTCTAGCTTCTCTCAGATACATGTTTCAGCGGGGGACCAATCTAAAACTACTTTTACTTGCCCTTTTGGTTTATGTAATGCACCTGCTACCTTTCAAAGATGCATGATGGCTATATTTTCTGATTTTTGTGAAAAGATTTGTGAGGTATTCATGGATGACTTCTTCGTCT
Source organism: Triticum dicoccoides (assembly GCF_002162155.2). NCBI lineage: Eukaryota > Viridiplantae > Streptophyta > Magnoliopsida > Poales > Poaceae > Triticum > Triticum dicoccoides. The sequence goes on from NC_041391.1 coordinate 266,523,098, forward strand.
ATGGATCCTCTTTTGATGATTGTTTGAGCAACCTTGATCGAGTTTTGCAGAGATGCAAAGACACTAGTCTCGTCCTAAATTGGGAAAATTGTCACTTCATGGTTAATGAAGGCATTGTCTTGGGGCACAAGATCTCCGAGAGAGGTATTGAAGTTGATAAAGCCAAAGTTGATGCTATTGAAAAGATGCCATGTCCCAAGGACATAAAAGGTATAAGAAGTTTCCTAGGTCATGTCGGTTTTTATAGGAGGTTCATTAAGGACTTTTCTAAAATCTCTAGGCCTCTGACTAATTTATTGCAAAAACATATTCCTTTTGTCTTTGATGATGATTGTGTAGAAGCATTTGAAACACTTAAGAAGGCTTTGATCACTGCACCTATTGTTCAGCCACCTGATTGGAATTTACCTTTTGAAATTATGTGTGATGCTAGTGATTATGCTGTAGGTGTTGTTTTAGGGCAAAGAGTCGATAAGAAATTGAATGTTATCCATTATGCTAGTAAGACTCTTGATACTGCCCAGAGAAATTATGCTACTACTGAAAAAGAATTCTTAGCAGTTGTGTTTGCATGTGATAAGTTTAGACATTATATTGTTGATTCCAAAGTTACTATTCATACTGATCATGCTGCTATTAAATATCTTATGGAAAAGAAAGATGCTAAGCCTAGACTCATTAGATGGGTTCTCTTGCTCCAAGAATTTGACTTGCATATTATTCATAGAAAGGGAGTTGAGAACCCCGTTGCAGACAACTTGTCTAGGCTAGAGAATGTTCTTGATGACCCACTGCCTATTAATGATAGTTTTCCTGATGAACAATTAGCGGTTGTCAATGCTTCTCGTACTGCTCCTTGGTACGCTGATTATGCTAATTACATTGTTGCTAAATATATACCTCCTAGTTTCACATACCAGCAAAAGAAAAAGTTCTTTTATGATTTAAGACATTACTTCTGCGATGATCCACACCTTTATAAAGAAGGAGTAGATGGTATTATTAGACGTTGTGTGCCAGACCATGAACATGAACAAATCCTACGCAAGTGTCACCCTGAATCCTATGGAGGACACCACGCTGGAGATAGAACTGCACACAAGGTACTACAATCTGGTTTTTATTGGCCTACTCTTTTCAAAGATGCTCATAAGTTTGTCGTATCTTGTGATGAATGTCAAAGAATAGGTAACATTAGTAGACGTCAAGAAATGCCTATGAATTATTCTCTTGTTATCGAACCGTTTGATGTTTGGGGCTTTAATTATATGGGACCTTTTCCTGCCTCCAATGGTTATACACATATTTTAGTTGCTGTTGATTACGTTACTAAGTGGGTAGAAGCTATTCCAACTAGTAGTGTTGATCATAACACCTCTATTAAAATGCTTAAAGAAGTTATTTTTCCGAGGTTTGGAGTCCCTAGATATCTTATGACTGATGGTGGTTCACACTTTATTCATGGTGCCTTCCGTAACATGCTTGCTAAGTACGATGTCAATCATAGAATCACATCTCCTTATCACCCGCAGTCTAGTGGTCAAGTAGAGTTGAGCAATAGAGAGCTCAAATTAATTTTTCAAAAGACTGTGAATAGATCTAGAAAGAATTGGTCCAAAACACTTGATGATGCATTATGGGCTTATAGAACTGCATACAAAAATCCTATGGGTATGTCTCCATATAAGATGGTTTATGGAAAAGCATGTCATTTACCTCTTGAACTTGAACATGAAGCATATTGGGCTATTAAAGAGCTCAATTATGACTTCAAACTTGCCAGTGAGAAGAGGTTGTTTGATATTAGCTCACTTGATGAATGGAGAACCCAAGCATATGAGAATGCTAAGCTTTTCAAAGAAAAAGTCAAACGCTGGCATGATAAGAGGATACAGAAGCGTGAGTTTAACGTAGGAGATTATGTGTTATTGTTCAACTCTCGTTTAAGATTTTTTGCAGGAAAACTTCTCTCAAAATGGGAAGGTCCCTACGTTATCGAGGAGGTCTATCGTTCTGGTGCTATAAAAATCAAGAACTTTGAAGGCACAAACCCGAGGGTGGTAAATGGTCAAAGAATTAAACATTACATTTCAGGTAATCCTATCGATGTTGAAACTAATATTATTGAAACCATAACCCCTGAGGAATACATAAGAGACACTTTCCGGAATGTTCCAGACTCCGAAAAGGCATAGGTACGTGGTACGGTAAGTAAACCGACTCCAAAAAAACTCTAATGGCAATTTTTATCAGCTTTGGATTATTTAAAGATTTTAGGAAGAAAGAAGTAGTTCGGAAGGGACACGAGGCTCCCACGAGAGAGGAGGGCGCCCCTCCCCTTGTAGGGCATGCCCCCATGTCTCGTGGGCACCTCGTGTGCCTCCCTGACTCCGTTTTCTTGTATGTTACGTATTTTGGTCGGTAAAAATTCATTATATATACTCCCGAAAGTTTTTACCACCGTATCACACGAATATCCTCTGTTTTCATTTCGAGTTGTTTTTGTTGCAGATTTAGAGCACCATGACTTCTCCCTGTTCCAACAATGAAGACAAGGATGCTTGGTTATTGAAGATTGAGTTGAAAAGAGAGGAACCAGAGGAGGTCAACAAGGATGAAGGGATCAATAAGGCCATGGAGGCTCAGGCTCCGGTGGTGAAAGAAGAAGACACCCCTCAACCTTTACCTAACCTTTTCACTCCAACAGAGATTGAAGCTTTCAAGATGATTGAATTAGACCGCATACAGAACAAGTACCTCACCGAGGAGAATATTTTGTTGAAAGATCATATTGCTGGGCTCAAGGGCATTATCCGCAAGTTGGAGGATCTTCTACGCTCGATGTGCGATTATCCACCGTCATCATCACCACCTCCATCACCTCCGAAGAAATAATCACATCGGTATGGGCACTCCCCTTGGCAACTGCCAAGCTTGGGGGAGGTGCCCCGGTATCGTATCACCATCACACTCCTATCTTTACCATTTTATTTAGTTCTATCCTTTTAGTAGTATCTTGATCTATCAGTAGTTGAAGTTTTGATGTCAAGTAGTTTTGAGTTTTTCATTGTGATCTCTTTATGTAATCGAGTCCGTGTGCTATCTATAATAAAGATTAGTGTTGAGTCAAGGGCTTTGCTATGTTGCTATGATCTTGAAAAAAAGTAGAAAGAACAAAAGAGTTCATATTGATCTTATGGATAGTGTTAACTTCACACATAGAAAGTATGAGGCATAAAAATTGTTGAGAGTTGATGAACGTAGCCTTGGTCATCGTTGCAATTAATAGGAAGTGATAAGGAAAGAGAGGTTCACATATAAATATATTATCTTGGACATCTTTTATGATTGTGAAGCACTCATTAAGTATGACATGCTAAAAGAGTTGACGTTGGACAAGGAAGACAACGTAATGGTTTATGTTTTGTGTCATCTCAGTTAAATTATATTGTCATTGACCTTCCAAACATGTTGAGCTTGCCTTTCCCCCTCATGATAGCCAAATTCCTTGCACTAAGTAGAGGTACTACTTGTGCTTCCAAATACCCTTAAACCCAGTTTTGCCATGAGAGTCCACCATACCTACCTATGGATTGAGTAAGATCCTTCAAGTAAGTTGTCATCGGTGCAGGCAATAAAAATTGCTCTCTAAATATGTATCACTTATTAGTGCAGAGAAAATAAGGTTTGTACGAACTTGTTGTGGAAGTAATAAAAGCGACAGATTGCATAATAAAGGTCCACATACAAGGGGCAATATAAAGTGATGTTCTTTTGCATTAAGATTTCACGCATCAAACCTAAACGCACATGACAACCTCTGCTTCCCTCTGCGAAGGGCCTATCTTTTACTTTATGTTTCAATTTATGCTTGAGTCAAGGTGACCCTCACCTTTCCCTTTTTCATTTTATCCTTTGGCAAGCTCCTCGAGTTTGAAAGATCACGATGCATATATCCAATTGGATGTAAGTTGGCATAGGCTATTATTGTTGACATCACCTAAAGGTGAGTATGTTGGGAGGCAACACAATAAGCCCCTATCTTTCTCAGTGTCCGGCTGAAACTCTATAACCACAAGTATTGCATGAGTGTTAACAATTATAGGGGACTACGAGATAGTTGAGTATGTGAGCTTGCTGAAAAGCTCTATTATTGACTCTTTCTGATGTTACGATAAATTGCAATTGCTTCAATGACTGAGATTATAGTTTGTTAGTTCCCAATGAAGTTTTTGAACCATACTTGACATTGTGAACTGCTTATTACTAGAACATCAGAAATCATATGACAAAATCTATATATGTTGATGTTATTAGAATGATCATGATGCCCTCATGTCTGTATTTTATTTTTATCGACACCTCTATCTCTAAACATGTGGACATATTTTTCGATTTCGGCTTCCGCTTGAGGACAAGCGCGGTCTAAGCTTGGGGGAGTTGATACGTCCATTTTGCATCATGCTTTTATGTCAATATTTATTGCATTATGGGCTGTTATTACACATTATATCTCAATACTTATGGCCATTCTCCCTAATTTTACAAGGTTTACCATGAAGAGGGGGAATGCCGGCAGCTGGAATTCTGGCTGGAAAAGGAGCAAATGTTGGAAACCTATTCTGCACAACTCCAAAAGACCTGAGACTCCACGAAACAACTTTTCAGATTTAATAGGAATTTTTGGGCAAAAGAAATAGGCCAGGGGGCCCACACCCTGTCCAGGAGACAGGGGGCTCCCCCCCTTTAGGGCGCGCCCCCTATCTCCTGGGCTCCCTGGTGGGCCTCCGACGTCCAGCTTCTGCTATATGAAGGGTTTTCACCTGAAAAAATCGTGGGCAAGCTTACAGGATGAAACTTAGGAGACAGGGGGCGCCCCCCCTTTAGGGCGCGCCCCCTATCTCCTGGGCTCCCTGGTGGGCCTCCGACGTCCATCTTCTGCTATATGAAGGGTTTTCACCTGAAAAAATCGTGGGCAAGCTTACAGGATGAAACTCCGCCGCCATGAGGCGGAACCTTGGCGGAATCAATCTAGGGCTCTCGCGGAGCTGTTCTACCGGGGACACTTCCCCCCGGGAGGGGGAAATCATCACCAACGTCATCACCAACGATCCTCTCATCGGGAGGGGTCAATATCCATCAACATCTTCACCAGCGCCATCTCATCTGAAAACCCTAGTTCATCTCTTGTATCCAATCTTGTATCAAAACCACAAATTGGTAACTGTGGGTTGCTAGTAGTGTTGATTACTCCTTGTAGTTGATGCTATTTGGTTTACTTGGTGGAAGATCATATGTTCGGATCCTTTATGCATATTATTACCCCTCTGATTATGAACATGAATATGCTTTGTGAGTTGTTACGTTTGTTCCTAAGGACATGGGTGAAGTCTCGCTATTAGTAGTCATGTGAATTTGGTATTCGTTCGATATTTTGATGAGATGTATGTTGTCTCTGCTCTAGTGGTGTTATGTGAACGTCGACTACATGACACTTCACCATTGTTAGGGCCTAGAGGAAGGCATAGGGAAGTAATAAGTAGATGATGGGTTGCTAGAGTGATAGAAGCTTAAACCCTAGTTTATGCATTGCTTCGTTAGGGGTTGATATGGACTCATATGTTTAATGTTGTGGTTAGGTTTACCTTAATACTCCTTTTTGTAGTTGTGGATGCTTGCAATAGGTGTTAATCATAAGTGGGATGCTTGTCCATGTTAGGGAAGTACCCAAGTGCCGGTCCACCCACATATCAAATTATCAAAGTACCGAACGCGAATCTTATGAACGTGATGAAAACTAGCTTGACGACAATTCCCAATGTGTCCTTGGGAGCTCCTTCTTCATTATTAGAATTTGTCCAGGCTTATCCTTTGCTACATAAAGGATTGGGACACCTTGCTGCACTTTATTTACTTTATTTACTTTAAGCTCGTTACTATTTATCTTATCACAAAACAATCTATCACCTACTATTTCAGTGCTTGCAGAGAAAACCTTACTAAAAACCGCTTATCATTTCCTTCTGCTCCTCGTTGGGTTCGACACTCTTACTTATCGAAAGGACTTCGATAGATCCCCTATACTTGTGGGTCATCAGCCGCTGCCTCTCGTACTGCGGAGGTCTCTGGACTAAAGCAGGACCTGGAGCGGACCGAGGGAGAGCTCGGCCTCACGAAGAGGCAGCTCGATGAAAGTCAAGGTACGCAATACCCCATCTATATACTTATAAAGGATAAATGGTTTCTGCTGATAGAAGCGTCATGAACTTTGATAGGGGCCCCGACCAAAGTGGTGGCCCTTAAGAAGGTGCTGGCCGAGGCCGAAGACAAAGCGGCCAAGGAACGCGCCGCGCGCAAGAAGCAAGAGGCCCGGGTCAGCGAGGTCCAGCAAGAGCTCCACGAAGCATGACTCTAAGACTCAAGAGTTCGAGCTTTCTAAGGCCCTCTAGAGTGTGCAAGACACCAAAGCCGAAGCCCAAAAGGCCCTCCAGGAGATTCAGGCAGCCAAGAAGATTGCGGCGGGTAAGGCATTTGTTTTGCAAAGCAAGCATGTGAAGGAGATTTTCCTTTTACTTACCCGAATTTGGAGTTCTCCAGGAGCGTTTGCGGATCTGCCGTGCAGCATATCAGATGTCGCCGAGTTCTATCGAGCCGAAGAAGGGAGCCCAACAGAGAAGTTGTTCTGGTCTCAATATCTTGGGACAGAACATCCGATGCCCTTGAGCGACAAGCTGAAGCAGCTGGCCGAGCTGCACAAGGCAGCCGAACTGGCCATGAAGGACCTCATAGTTCGACTGTGGCCTATCGAGCCTATGCCCAGCAGCTACTTCGGTCTCGTGAAGCGGCTTGCTAGTGCCTGCCCCCTACATGAAGTCATAAAGCGGTTGGTTTGCATTGAAGGTGCGCGGATGGCCTTTGCCCATGCAAAGATGCATTGGGCTAAGATGGACGTCACGGCGCTGATGACCGAGGGGCCACCGAAGGGCAAGGAGCACCGCCGACAAGAAAATTATTATGACAGAATCCTGAAGGGATCCTGCCTTATGGCGGAGCAATGTACCAAGGACGTAATCTTCGAATGAATACATTCATTTTATCCTGTAATATGAAACAAGTTCATTTGCAAAATAGAATGCTTGTTGATTTAAAATTTTACCTCCTGTGCGGCCGTTTACAAAATCTGACAGTCGGCCAGTCGTCGGCTTCTGCCCCCATGTAACTAGTACAGGGGTGTTAGGGATAAACCTAAACACTCTTTATCCAAGTTTTTGGTCCTTTAAGGCGGTGTTTAGCGCAACGAACAAGGCAATCAGACTATACAACTTTATCACCCTCACTTAGCCATAGAAGTTCTATAATTTTAAATTTTGGCGTAGCCCCTGGTATTCGGAAGGCCAAACTTGGGGTGCTATACACGCCTAAATCGGACAAAGACCGATTCCTCGCATGAAGCAGAAAAAATCTTTATGGATTTGAAACCTCTCGAACAGCGGCCAGCTCTCGCCATATCATGACAGTCAGTTTTCGGCTTTCTCTACTGAGGTGCTTGTCCGGAAGATCCGGGACACAATCGCAGTAGTTCTCCCTTTACTACCCTAGCCGATATAGCGGAACGTACGGTAGCAAGCATAGGAGCCGGGCAACCCAAATATTGACCCAAGACATGATTCGGAGCTGATGCATATAATGCTATAAGTTCGGGGTGCCACACTGTCGAAAGTGTTCGGACTTTCTTTCCGTGTTATGGGGTACACTGAAGCCCCTGGCAAACTGCACGTACCAGAATGTACGGGTGTCATTTGTAATAAATAAACGGTCAAGGAAAAAAATGCAGTAATAAGTTGACGTTATACATTATTTTCCATTGTTATTTGAATGATACGTCAAGGCGTATGTATACAAGTAGTGACGTAAGCAAATAGGACTATTTGACATGCCCTAACCAAGAGCGGGCTGCGTGTGGGTATGTAAAACAGGTATAGCAATCGTTATCAGAGACCACCTGGGGATTCCCTTGTACGTCAAAGCTCCTTGCCTCCTTGGTGTTTCCGTCCTATGATGGGTGCGATAATCAGGTTATCGGAAGAGCCTCAAGAAGATAGGAACTTTAAAGAAATAAAAAGGTGAAGGTATGCAGATCCTGGGGCGGTTGAGCCGCATTGTGGACCGCAGTCTAGCTGTGCCTCCGTCTATGCCCATGGTATTTTAAGTGCATAATTATGTATGCATGGCACAAATTTTACCGCTTGACTGGGACTAGGATGGAGGCTGAATTGCTAGGCGAGCTCTGGACGGGCCGGAAGATCCTGTTGCAGAGTACTCCGGACTTGCTTGACGATGTCCCGGGGATTTTTATTGCCGAACTGAGGGTCTGTCTAAGGAGGCTACTCTGTACTTTTGCTGCAAGGGCTGCAGTGTGCTCCTCCGTACAGAGGGAGCGCTCTGTATTCCCATTGACTATTATAACATCGCAGGGTCCGGGCATCTTGAGCTTGAGGTAGGCATAGTGTGGCACCGCATTGAATCAAGGAATGCGGTTCGTCCTAGCAGTGCATGATAACCACTGCGGAGGGGGACGATATCGAAGATTAACTCCTCGCTTCGGAAGTTGTCCGGGGATCCGAAGACCACTTGCAGTGTGATTGAGCCCGTACAACAGGCCTCTACACCTGGTATGACACCTTTGAAGGTGGTTTTACTGGGTTTGATCCTTGAGGGATCGATACCCATTTTGCGCACTGTATCATGATAGAGCAGGTTCAGGCTGCTGCCACCGTCCATGAGGACTCGTGTGAGGTGGAATCCGTCAATGATAGGGTCAAGGACCAGTGCGGCTGAGCCGCCATGACGGATACTGGTCGGATGCTCCCTACGATCAAAGGTGATCGGACAGGAAGACCATGGGTTGAACTTTGGGGCGACTGGCTCCATTACGTAGATGTACCTTAGTGCGCGCTCCCGCTCCCGCTTGGGAATATGGGTGGCGTATATCATATTTACCGTTTTTACTTGGGGAGGAAATTTCTTTTGTCCCCCTGTGTTCGGTAGCCGGGGTTCCTCGTCGTCATCACTATGCGACCCCTTTTCCTTGTTTTCAGCATTTAGTTTGCCGGCCTATTTAAATACCCAACATTCTCTGTTGGTGTGGTTGGCTGGTTTATCGGGGGTGCCGTCGATTTGACATGAGCGATCGAGTATGCGGTCTAGACTAGACAAGCCCGGATTGTTTCTTCTAAATGGCCTCTTCTGTTGACCGGACATGGAGCCATTGAATCCGGCATTAACAGCCGCGTCTTTCGCATTGTCGCCATTATGGTGACACTTGTGTCTGTTGTGTCGGGGCTTGCCGTTGCTATCTCTGGCGTCTGAAGTGCCAGGATTTCTTGATGTGTTGTTGCTACGAGCCAACCAGCTGTCCTCGCCCGCACAAAAGCAGGTCATGAGTGTTGTAAGGGCTGCCTTGGATTTTGGCTTCTCTTGGCCAAGGTGTCGGGCAAGCCACTCGTCACGGATGTTATGCTTAAAGGCCGCTAGGGCTTCGGCATCCGGACAGTCAACGATTTGGTTCTTTTTAGTTAAGAACCGAGTCAAGAATTTCCTGGCTGACTCTCTGGGTTGTTGGGTTATGTGACTTAAGTCGTCAACATCCGGTGGTCGCACATAAGTGCCCTGGAAGTTGTCGAGGAATGCATCTTCTAGGTTCTCCCAACTACCAATGGAGTTTGCCGGCAGACTATTCAGCCAATGCCGAGCTGGTACCTTGAGTTTTAGTGGGAGGTACTTGATTGCGTGTAGATCATCGCCACGGGCCATGTGAATGTGGAGAAGGAAATCTTCGATCCATACCGCGGGGTCTGTTGTCCCATCATATGGCTTGATGTTCGCGGGTTTAAACCCTTCTGGGAATTCGTGCTCCATTACTTCGTAGGTGAAGCATAGGGGGTGTGCGGCGCCTCTATGTCGGGCTACATCGCAACGCAGTTCAGATGAGTCTAGTCTACTGTATTTGGCCCGGACGGATTTGTATTTAGTATATCCGGCGTGGCGGTCATCGTCGCGCGTTGGGGCACCCCCGCTATCCATAGATCGATCTTGACTGTCCTGCTTTGTTTTCTAATTCGTCTCGCAGGTCATGTGTGTAGCCCCGGGCCTTCGTGTTTTTATTTGTTTGGCGATGGGGTGCAGGTTGGTGTTTGGGCTGATACACTGCTTTGTCTCGGCCACGAGGTGGTCAGTCAGCCGCATCCTGTGCTGGTAGTATAGGCTCTAGTGCCTCATCCTTCAATTGAGGCAACAACCTGCGCATCGGGTAACTTTTGGTTGGACGCTCGAGTTTGTATTCCTCGACCGCCAGGACCTCAGTCCATCTGTCAGTGAGCAGATCTTGATCAGCTTGAAGCTGCTGCTGTTTTTTCTTCAGGCTCTCTGCACTGGCTATAAGCCGGCACTTGAAGCGTTCCTGCTCAATGAGATCCTTAGGCATGGTAAATTCTTCATCGCCGAGGCTCACCTCGTCTTTGGAGAGGGGCATATAATTGTCATCCTCCGAGTCTTCATCCATTGCCAATTCATCAGGGCTCGCTTGCCCGTCCTCCCATTCGGCCTGCTCGAAGCCAGGCTGGGCGGGATTGCTTTCGTCTTCGGCATCATCCGGAGTGCTATTGTCTCTTGTGCCAGTATCGCTATTTTTGCTATGGCTGGGTTTAGAGCGGCGCCGCTAATGTCGGCGCTTAGGTTGCTTCTCAAGAGGATCACCCTCCATTGCATCCTTTTGATCCTCGACATTATTTTCTTTGGGTGTGTCCACCATATATATGTCGTATGATGAGGTGGCTGTCCAGCGCCCTGTGGGCGGTGGTTCCCGTTCTTCTCCGGCATCGTCGTCCATACTGTCGATGTCGTCAGAGTCGAAATCAAGCATCTAGGTTAACTCGTCGACAGTGGCTATTAAGTGGGTGGTGGGTGGGTAACGAATTCCTTCGTCGCCCGCTTCCCACTCAAGCCGGAAATAGTTCGGCCAAGAGTTTCCTGACAGGGAGAGAGATTTTAATGAGTTTAGCACGTCACCCAAGGGTGAGTGCTCGAAGATATCCGCGGAGCTGAACTCCATGACCGGTGGCCAATTAGGTCCGATGGGTGGGGATACACGCGGTTTGGAGCCTACGATTGGAGACGAGTCCGAGGGCCCGATGACACAGACCTCATTGGAAGTGAAATCTATGTTTGGCTCTATCGCCGTTGAGTGTGCGGCCTCCGTGGCAGGGTCCATCCTCCCGTCCTCAGATGGCACGATCTGCATTGGATTTAAAGCCAGGGCAGCTACAGGTGTGATCTCCTGAACACCGTCCGACGGCAGATCTAAGTCATGCTCGTCGTGACTGTAGGGTGTACCTGTCATGGGCTCGAATCCGTCAAAGATCAAGTCTCCGTGGATGTCGGCAGTGTAATTCAGGCTTCCAAACCTGACCTGATGGCCAGGGGCGTAGCTGTCTATCTGCTCCAGATGGCCAAGCGAGTTGGCCTGCAGTGCGAAGCTGCCGAATACGAAGATCTGTCCGGGGAGGAAAACCTCACCCTGGACCGCATCGTTGTAGATGATTGAAGGAGCCATCAAGCCTTATGGTGACGACACAGTAGAACTCTCAATCAAAGCACCAATGTCAGTGTCAAAACCGGCGGATCTCGGGTAGGGGGTCCCGAACTGTGTGTCTAAGGCTAATGGTAACAGGAGGTGACGGACACGATGTTTACCCAGGTTTGGGCCCTCTCTATGGAGGTAATACCGTACTTCCTTCTTGATTGATCTTGATGATATGAGTATTACAAGAGTTGATCTACCACGAGATCGTAGAGGCTAAGCCCTAGAAGCTAGCCTATGATTATGATTGTTGTTGTCCTACGGACTAAACCCTCCGGTTTATATGGACACCGGAGAGGGCTAGGGCTACACAGAGTCGGTTACAGAGAAGGGAATCTACATATCTGAATTGCCATTCTTGCCTTCCACGCAAAGGAGAGTCCCACCCGGACACGAGAGAAAGTCTTTAATCTTGTATCTTCATAGTCCAATAGTCCGGCATAAGCATATAGTCCGGCTGTCCGAGGACCCCCTAATCCAGGACTCCCTCAGAGCCCCCTGCCCCTGTATATAAAGGAGGGAGGGAGACAAGCCGCCCCCCTAGGGGCGCGCCAAGTGTATGGAGTCCTACTAGGACTTCCAAGTCCTAGTAGGAATCCTTTCCCTTTTAGGAGTAGGAGAGAAGGAAGGAGAGAGAGTAGGAAAGGGCAAGGGGGGCGCCGCCCCCTTCCCCTAGTCCAATTCGGACCCATGGGGAGGGGGCGCCACATCCCCTTGGCATGCCTCCTCTATTTCCGGTATGGCCCAATAAGGCCCATTACTTCTCCCAGTGAATTCCCGTAACTCTCCGGTACTCCAAAAAATACCTGAATCACTCGGAACCTTTCCGATGCCCAACTATAGCCTTCCAATATATCGATGTTTACGTCTCGACCATTTGGAGACTCCCCGCCACGTCCGTGATCTCATCCGGGACTCCGAACAAACTTCGGTCATCAAAAAACATAACTCATAATACAAATCGTCGTCGAACGTTAAGTGTGCGGACCCTACGGGTTCGAGAACTATGTAGACATGATCGAGACACATCTCCGATCAATAACCAATAGCGGAAACTGGATGCTCATATTGGCTCCTACATATTCTATGAAGATCTTTATCTATCAAACCGCATAACAACATACGTTGTTCCCTTTGTCATCGGTATGTTACTTACCCGAGATTCGATCATCGGTATCATCATACCTAGTTCAATCTCGTTACCGGCAAGTCTCTTTACTCGTCCCGTAATACTTCATCCCGCAACTAACTCATTATTCACATTGCTTGCAAGGCTTATAGTGATGAGCATTACCGAGAGGGCCTAGAGATACCTCTCCGAAACACGGAGTGACAAATTCTAATCTTGATCTATGCCAACCCAACAAACACCTTCGGAGACACCTGTAGAGCGCCTTTATAATCACCCATTTACGTTGTGATGTTTGGTAGCACACAAAGTGTTCCTCCGTTATTCGGGAGTTGCATAATCTCATAGTCTGAGGAACATGTATAAGTCATGAAGAAAGCAGTAGCAATGAAACGGTAACGATCATAATGCTAAGTTAACGGATGGGTCATGTCCATCACATCATTCTCCTAATGATGTGATCCCGTTCATCAAATGACAACACATGTCTATGGTTAGGAAACATAACCATCTTTGATAAACAAGCTAGTCAAGTAGAGGCATACTAGGGACAATATGTTTTGTCTACTTATTCACACATGTACTAAGTTTCCGGTTAATATAATACTAGCATGAATAATAAACATTTATCATGATATAAGGAAATATAAATAAGAACTTTATTAGTGCCTTTAGGGCATATTTCCTTCAGGTATGTATGTTGTCGTTCTCTTAGTGGTGTCATGTGAATGTCGACTACATGACACTTCACCATATTTGGGCCTAAGGGAATGCATTGTGGAGTAGTTATTAGACGGTGGGTTGCAAGAGTGACAGAAGCTTAAACCCCAGTTTATGCGCTATTCCGTAAGGGACCGATTGGATCCAAAAGTTTAATGTTATTGTTAGAATTTATTCTTAATACTTTTCTCATAGTTGCGGTTGCTTGCGAGAGGGTAATCATAAGTAGGAGGTTGTTCAAGTAATAACAACACCTAAGCAACGGTCCACCCACATATCAAATTATCAAAGTACCAAACATGAAGTAAGCCAACATGATGAAAGTGACTAGATGAAATTCCCATGTACCCTCAAGAACACTATGCTTATCATAAGAAATCGTTTTGGCCTGTCCTTTGCCTCAAAAGGATTGGGCTACCTTGCTGCACTTTTGTTACTACTATTGGTACTTGCTCATTACAAATTATCTTGCTACCAAATTACTCTGCTACTTACAATTTTAGCACTTGCAGACATTACCTTGCTGAAAACCACTTGTCATTTCCTTCTGCTGCTTGTTGGGTTTGACACTCTTACTTATCGAAAAGGGCTACAATTGACCCCATATAGTTGTGGGTTATCAAGGCAATTTTCTGGCGTCGTTGCCGGGGAGTGAAGCGCTCTTGGTAAGTGGAAATTGGTAAGGAAACATTATTACTACGTGCTAAAATTTATTGTCACTTCCTACTATGGAAAACAATCCTTTGAGGGGTTTGTTCGGGGTATCTTCACCTCGACAGGAACCACAATTAGTCACCCCTCAACCTACTGCACCTACTGAAAATATTGAATATTAAATTCCTTAGGGTATGTTAGAACAACTGCTAGCTAATCCTTATGCAGGAGATGGAACCGAACATCCTGATATGCATTTGATATATGTGGATGAAATTTGTGGACTATTTAAGCTTGCAGGTTTGCCCGGAGATGAAGCTAAGAAGAAGGTTTTCCATTTATCTTTGAAGGGAAAAGCATTGATATGGTATAGGCTATGCGATAACTGGAACCGTTTGAAATTGGAATTTCATCAGAAATTTTATCCTATGCATCTAGTTCATCGTGATCGGAATTATATATTTAATTTTTGGCCTCGTGAAGGAGAAAGTATCGCTCCAGCTTGGGGGAGGCTTAAGTCAATGTTATATTCATGCCCCAATCATGAGATCTCGAGAGAAATTATTATCCAAAACTTTTATGCTCGAACTTCTCGTAATGATCAAACCATGCTCGATACTTCTTGTACTGGTTCTTTTATGAAGAAGACTATTGAATTCCGCTGGGATCTTTTAGAAATAATTAAACGTAACTCTGAAGATTGGGAACTCGACGAAGGTAAAGAGTCATGTATTGAACCAAAGTTTGAATGTGTTAAATCCTTTATGAATACCGATGCCTTTCAAAAGTTTAGCACAAAATATGGACTTGACTCTGATATAGTAGCTTCCTTTTGTGAATCTTTTGCTACTCATGTTGATCTCCCTAAGGAGAAGTGGTTTAAATACCAACCACCAATTAAAGAAGAAATTAAAGAACCGGTAAAAGCTAAAGAAGAAAATATCATTTACAATGTTGATCCAGTTGTTCCCACTGCTTATATTGAAAAACCACCTTTTCCCGTTAGGATGAAGGAACATGCTAAAGCTCCAACTGTGGTTAACAAAAGTAATGTTAGAACATTCAAACCTTCTGAACAAATCAAAATTGAACCTAGTGTTGCTATGGTTAAAGATCTCTTAGATGATAATATTGATGGGCATGTTATTTACTTCTGTGGTGAAGCTTCTAGAATTTCCAAACCTGAGGGAAAAGATAAACATAGACCAGCTGTTGGCATGCCTGTTGTCTTAGTTAAGATAGGAGATCATTGTTATCATGGGTTATGTGACGTAGGTGCTAGTGTGAGTGCTATTCCCTTCTCCTTATATGAAGAAATTAGAGATGAAATAGCACCTACTGAAATAGAAGACATATATGTTACTATTAAACTTGCTAATAGAGATACTATATCACCAATTGGGATTCTTAGAGATGTTGAAGTCTTGTGTGGGAAGGTAAAATACCCTACTGAATTTCTTGTTATTACCACCCTCAAGATAAATTTTGTCCCATCATATTGGGTAGACCTTTCTTGAACATCGTCAATGCAAAAATAGATTGTAAGAAATAAACTGTCGGTGTTAGCTTTGGTGATGAATCTCATGAGTTTAATTTTTTGAAGTTTGGTAAACAACCTCCTAAGTAAGATTTGCCTAGTAAGGATGAAATTATTGGTCTAGCTTCTATTGTTGTGCCTCCTACTAATCCTTTGGAACAATATTTGCTAGACCATGAAAATGATTTGCATATGCATGAAAGAAATGAAATAGATAAGATCTTTTTTGAACAACAACCTCTGCTTAAATACAATTTGCCTATTGAAACTCTAGGAGGTCCTCCTCCACCTAAAGGTGATCTTGTGTTTGAATTAAAACAATTGTCAGACACTTCGAAATATGCTTATCTTGATGAAAATAATATATATCTTGTTATTATTAGTGCTAACGTTTCAGAACATGAAGAAGAAAGATTATTGAAAGTTCTAAGGAAGCACAGGGCTACTATTGGATATACTCTTGATTATCTTAAGGGCATTAGTCACACTCTATGTCAGCACAAGATTAATATGGAACCTGATGCTAACCCCGTTGTTGATCACCAACATCGGTTAAATCCGAAAATGAAAGAAGTGGTAGGAGCGGAAATATTGAAACTTCTAGAAGCAGGTATAATCTATCCTATAGTTGATAGTAGATGGGTAAGTCATGTTCATTGCGTCCCTAAGAAGGGAGGTATTACTGTTGTTCCTAATTATAAGAATGAGCTTATTCCACAAAGAATTGTCACGGGGTATAGAATGGTAATTAATTATAGAAAATTAAATAAAGCTACAAGAAAAGATCATTACCCTCTGCCTTTTATTCATCAAATGTTAGAAAGACTATCTAAGCACACACATTTTTGCTTCCTTGATGAATACTCTGGCTTTTCACAAATACCCGTTTTACAATCTGATCAAGAAAAGACCTCTTTTACTTGTCCTTTTGGAACATTTGCTTATAGACGTATGCCTTTTGGTTTATGTAATGCAACTGCTACCTTTCAAAGATGTATGACTGCTATCGTCTCTGATTTTTGTGAAAAGATTGTTGAGGTTTTCATGGATGACTTTTTTGTTTATGGGAAGTCTTTTGATGATTGTTTAAGCAATCTTGATCGAGTTTTGCAGAGATGTGAACAAACAAATCTTGTCCTGAACTAGGATAAGTGCCACTTTATGGTTAATGAAGGTATTGTCTTGGGCCATAAAATTTCTAAAAGAGGCATTGAGGTGGAAAAATCCAAGGTTGATGCAATTGAGAAAATGCCATGTCCTAAAGATATCAAAGGTATTCGTAGTTTCATTGGTCATGTTGGTTTCTATAGAAGGCTTGTCAAAGACTTCTCTAAAATTTCTAGGCCTCTTACAAATATTTTGCAAAAGGATATTCCCTTTGTGTTCGATGATAATTGTATGGAAGCCTTTGAAATACTAAAGAAAGCCTTAATTACTGCTCATGTTGTTCAACCACCTAATTGGAACTTGCCTTTTGAGATTATGTGTGATGCTAGTGACTATGTTGTTGGTGCTGTTCTAGGACAAAGAGTTGACAAGAAACTAAATGTTATTCATTATGCTAGTTAAACTCTAGACCGTGCTCAACGAAACTATGCAACTACTGAAAAAGAATTCTTAGTAGTGGTGTTTGCTTGTAATAACTTCAGATCTTACATTGTTGATTCTAAAGTAATTGTTCACAACGATCATGCTTCTATAAAATATCTTATGGAAAAGAAATATGCTAAACCTAGACTCATTAGGTGGGTTCTTCTGCTACAAGAATTTGATTTGCATATTACTGATAGGAAAGGAGCAGAGAACCCCATAGCTGATAACTTGTCTAGACTTGAAAATATTCTTGATGACCCACAACCTATTAATGATAGCTTCCCTGATGAACAACTAGATGCAATAAATGTTTCTCATAGTACACCGCGGTATGCTGACTATGCGAATTATATTGTTGCTAAATACATACCACCTAGCTTCACGTACCAACAAAAGAAAAAATTCTTCTATGATTTCATACATTAGTTTTGGGATGACCCAAATCTTTATAAAGACGGAGTAGATGGTATTATTAGACATTGTGTACCTAAGCATGATCAGGAACAAATCCTACGGAAATGTCACTCCGAAGCTTATGGAGGACATCATGCAGGAGACAGAACTGCTCATAAAGTATTACAATCTGGTTTTTATTGGCCTACTCTCTTCAAGGATGATAGTAAGTTTGTCTCATCATGTGATGAATGCCAAAGAATAGGTAAAATCGGTAAGCGTCAAGAAATGCCTATGAATTATTCACTTGCTGTTGAATGATACGTCTTCGTCGTATCTATAATTTTTGATTGTTCCATGCCAATATTATTCAACTTTCATATATTTTGGCAACTTTTTATATTATTTTTGGGACTAATATATTGATCCAGTGCCCAGTGCCAGTTCTTGTCTGTTGCATGTTTTATGTTTTGCAGAAAACCCATATCAAACAGAATCCAAACGGGATAAAAACGGACGGAGAATTATTTTGGAATATTTGGGATTTTCCGGAGGAAGAATTAACGCGAAACGGTGTTCGGGGTGGCCACAAGATAGGGGGCGTGCCCTGGACTCTCGTGGGCCACCCGTAAGGCGGTTGACAATCTTCTTTTGCCGCAAGAAAGCTAATTTTACGAGAAAAATCTGGGCGAAAGATTCACCCCAATCGGAGTTACGGATCTCCAGATATAAAAGAAACGGTGAAGGGGAAGGATTCCAGAACGCAGAAACTGAGAGATAGATACAATCTCGGAGGGGCTCTCGCCCCTCCCACGCCGTGGGAGCCAAGGACCAGAGGGGAAACCCTTCTCCCATCTAGGGAGGAGGTCTAGGAAGGAGAAGAAGAAGGGGGGCTCTCTCCCCTTGCTTCCGGTGGCGCCGGGACGCCGTCGGGGGCCATCATCATCACCGCGATCTTCACCAACACCGCTGTCATCTTCACCAACATCTCCATCACCTTCCCCCATCTATACCCAGCGGTCCACTCTCCCGCAACCCGTTGTACCCTCTACTTGAACATGGTGCTTTATGCTTCATATTATTATCCGATGATGTGTTGCCATCCTATGATGTCTGAGTAGATTTCCGTTGTCCTATCAGTGATTGATGAATTGCTATGATTGGTTTGAGTTGCATGTTTTATTATTGGTGCTATCCTATGGTGCCCTCCGTGTCGCGCAAGCGTGAGGGATCCCCGTTGCAGGGTGTTGCAATGCGTTCATGATTCGCTTATAGTGGGTTACGTGAGTGACTGAAACACAAACCCGAGTAAGGGGATTGTTGCGTATGGGACAAAGGGGACTTGATGCTTTAATGCTATGGTTGGGTTTTACCTTAATGATATTTAGTAGTTGCGGATGCTTGCTAGAGTTCCAATCATAAGTGCATATGATCCAAGAAGAGAAAGTATGTTAGCTTATGCCTCTCCCTCAAATAGAATTGCAATAGTGATTACCGGTCTAGTAATGTAGTCATTTGCCTAGGGACAATTTCACAACTCCTACCACCACTTTTCCACACTCTCTATATTTAATTTATTGCATCTTTATCTAAACAACCCCTAGCTTTCATTTTCTTGCTCTTTATTATCTTGCAAACCTATCCAACAACACCTACAAAGTATTTCTAGTTTCATACTTTTTCTAGGTAAAGCGAACGTAAAGCGTGCGTAGAGCCGTATCAGTGGCCGATAGGACTTGAGAGAGTATTTGTTCTACCTTTAGCTCCTCGTTGGGTTCGACACTCTTACTTATCGAAAGAGGCTACAACTATCTCGTATACTTGCGGGTTATCAAGACCTTTTTCTGGCGCCGTTGGGGGGGAGTCATAACGTGGGGTGAATATTCTCGTGTGTGCTTGTTTGCTTTATCACTAAGTCAATTTTATTTGCTGTCCTAAGTTGTTCTGTGTCTTTAGTTATGGATATGGAACATGAAATACCAAAAAAAATAGGTGTACTTGCTACTCATGGAGATGGGGTAACTCCTAAAAACCTTGATTCTCATTATGTGAAAGATATTATGTACTACTTTGATAATCCTGAGAAAACCCCATTCAACTTTATAATGGGAGACATGTTGGATCAACATGAATACTTTAGGGATTATCGCCTTACACAAAAAGGGAAACTATTATGGGATCAAATTAATATGTTGCGTTGGTATGCTCGAGATCTATGCTTGAGATATGATATTACTTGTTGCTCTAGGATGAAGGCTCCACACCTTCCCTTTTCATGCAAATTTAATGATAATGAAACCTTAGCTTCTTATGCCAATGGTATATATGATTACTATGATGTTGAACAAATTGAAGAATTTATTGCTTTTAAGGCTGCTTATGAAATTGAATCTTTGTTTGAAAAGTATGAAGCTTTTGATGATGATGTTTATAGGCCTAAAAATCTTGCTATAATTAGATTTCTCTATGAAAATTATGAATACAATTACAATATTAATGCATTTATTGAGAAAGTCTCCGCTGTCCAAGAAGAGACTAATATTTTGCAGGAAGTTATGGAAGAAGAAATTGATGAAACTGTGAGCTCATTGGATGAAAAAGATGATGAGGAGAGCGAAGAACAAAAGGAGGAAGAGTGGATTGATCACCCATGCCCACCTTCTAATGAGAGTAACTCTTCAACTCATACATTGTTTAATTCCCCTTCGTGCTTACCGAAGGATGATTGCTATGATGATTGCTATGATCCCGTTGATTCTCTTGAAATATCCCTTTTTGATGATACTTGCTATGCTGGTGGACAAGATGCCAATATGAATTATGCTTATGGAGATGAACTTTCTATATTTCCTTATGTTAAACATGAAATTGTTGCTATTGCACCCACGCATGATAGTCCTAGTATCTTTTTGAATTCTCCCGACTACACTATATCGGAGAAGTTTGCGCTTAGTAAGGATTATATTGATGGGTTGCCTTTTACCGTTGCACATGATGATTTTGATGAATATAATATGCATGTGCTTTCTGCTCCTACTTTCAATTATTATGAGAGAGGAACTATGTCTCTGCCTCTTTATGTTACCAACACGATAGAATTGCAAGAAACTGCTTATACTATGCATTGGCCTTTACTTGGTGTGCATGAATTGTTCTTTTATGACATGCCGATGAATAGGAAGAGAGTTAGACTTTGTTATTGCATGATATATGTTACCTTGTGCTCACTACTAAATTACAAATCATTGTTAATTAAAATTGGCTTTGATATACCTTGGGATCCGGGTGGATCCATTACTTGAGCACTATATGCCTAGCTTAATGGTTTTAAAGAAAGCGCTGCCAGGGAGACAACCCGGAAGTTTTAGAGAGTCATTTATTTCTGTTGAGTGATTTTATATAGTTTAAAAACACAAAAATAAAGAGGGGAACCTAAAAACTTTTTAAAAAGGCAAGTGAAAGTAAGAAAGACAAGCATTGTTGAAGTGGGAGAGCTCCTTGAACTTTGTTCATGCTCATGGAAACTTTGTGAATCTTAATTACAGAAACTTTTCATCATAAATAATTATCCCCTTGTACAATTTCATTGTATTATAAAAATAATGTGCTAAGGTTTGCCTTTAGGATGTTTACAATGCTTGTAGGTTTGTATGGTGCAGGACAGAAAATTTGGCTGTAGTGCGCGATTTTAAATTTTTAACTGGAACTTCAATTGGTTCTGATTGTTTTTGCACTGTCTTTATATACAACTTCTTTATTTTTCATAATTTTGGTAGAATTTTTGGGTTAAAAGAATTATGGTGGATGTTCAGATTGCTATAGACTGTTCTGTTTTTGACATATTTTGTTTTTCATGCATAGTTTGCTTGTTTTGATGAATCTATCAATTTATATTAGTGGATTAAGACATGGAAAAGTTATACTACATTAGACACAATGCAGAAACAAAATATGAATTGGTTTGCAACAGTACTTAGAGTGGTGATTTGCTTTATTATACTAACGGTTCTTTCCGAGTTTTCTGTTGAAGTTTTGTGTGGATGTAGTGTCGAAACCGAGGATGTCTCGATATGAGGAAAAGGAAGAGAGGCAAGAGCTCAAGCTTGGGGATGCCCGAGGCACCCCAAGTAAATATTCAAGGAGACTCAAGAGACTAAGCTTGGGGATGCCCCGGAAGGCATCCCCTCTTTCTTCAACAAGTATCGGTATGTTTTCGAATTCGTTGCATTCATGCATAATGTGCAAGTCTTGGAGCGTATTTTGCATTTAGTTTTCATTTTTATTTTATGCACAATGCTGGTATGAGATAGTCCTTGGTTGATTTATAGAATGCTCATTGCACATCACTTAAATCTTTTGAGTATGGCTTTATAGAATGCTTCATGTGCTTCACTTATATCATTTGAAGTCTGGATTGCCTGTTTCTCTTCACAAAGAAAACCGCCATTTGTAGAATGCTATTTTTCTTCACTTATATTTGTTAGAGCATGGGCATATCTTTTGTAGAAAGAATTAAACTCTCTTGCTTCACTTTTATCTATTTAGAGAGATGACAGGAATTGGTCATTCACGTGGTTAGTCATAAAATCCTACATAAACTTGTAGATCGCTAAATACGATATGTTTGATTCCTTGCAATAGTTTTGCGATCTAAAGATGGTGATATTAGATTCATGCTAGTGGGTGGTTGTGGATTATAGAGACACTTGTGTTGAGGTTTGCAAGTCCCGTAGCATGCACGTATGGTAACCGTTGTGTGACAAATTTGAAGCATGGGGTGTTTCTTTGATTGTCTTCCTTCTAAGTGGCGGTCGGGGACGAGCGATAGTCTTTTCCTACCAATCTATCCCCCTAGGGGCATGCGTAGTAGTACTTTTCTTAGAGGGCTAATAAAATTTTACAATGAGTATATGAGTTCTTTATGACTAAAGTGAGTCCATGGATTATACGCACTTTTACGTTTCCATCATTGCTAGGCTCTTCGGTACCGTGCATTGCCCTTTACACCTTGACAGTTGGTGCAAACTTCGCCGGTGCATCCAAACCCCGTGATATGATACGCTCTATCACACATAAGCCTCATTATTTCTTCCTCAAAACAGCCACCATACCTACCTATCATGGCATTTCCATAGCCATTCCGAGATATATTGCCATGCAACTTCCATCATCATCATATACATGACTTGAGAATTCATTGTCATATTGCTTTGCATGATCGTAAGATAGCTAGCATGATGTTTTCATGGCTTTGTCCTTTTTTGATGTCATTGCTACGCTAGATCATTGCACATCCCGGTACACCGCCGGAAGCATTCATATAGAGTCATATCTTTGTTCCAGTATCGAGTTGTAATATCGAGTTGTAAGTAAATAAAAGTGTGGTGATCATCATTATATAACATTGCCCCATAAAAAAAGAAAAAGGAAAAAAAGGAAAGCCCAAAGAAGCCTAAATAAAAAAGGGGGCCAAATAAGCCCACCCAAAAAAACGGGGGCAATGTTACTATCCTTTTTCCACACTTGTGCTTCAAAGTAGCACCATGTTCTTCATACAGATTGTCTCCTATGTTGTCACTTTCATATACTAGTGGGCATTTTCATTATAGAACTTGGCTTGTATATTCCAACGATGGGCTTCCTCAAATGCCCTAGGTCTCATGAGCAAGCAAGTTGGATGCACACCCACTTAGTTTCTTTTGTTGAGCTTTCATACACTTATAGCTCTTAGTGCATCCGTTGCATGGCAATCCCTACTCCTCTCATTGACATCAATTGATGGGCATCTCCATAGCCCGTTGATTAGTCGCGTCGATGTGAGACTTTCTCCTTTTTTGTCTTCTCCACATAACCTCCATCATTATATTCTATTCCACATATAGTGCTATATCCATGGCTTGCGCTCATGTATTGCGTGAGGGTTGAAAAAGCTGAAGCACGCTAAAAAGTATGAACCAATTGCTCGGCTTGTCATCGGGGTTATGCATGATGGGAGCATTTTTGTGTGACGAAAATGAAGCATGGCCAAACTATATGATTTTGTAGGGATAAGCTTGCTTTGGCCTTGTTGTTTTTAAAAGACATGATTGCTTTATTGGTACGCTCGAAGTATTATTGTTTTTATGTCAAATGATAGGATATTGCTTTGAATCACTCGTGTCTTAATATTCATGCCATGATTAGACATATGATCAAGATTATGCTAGGTAGCATTCCACATCAAAAATTATCTTTTTTATCATTTACCTACTCGAGGACGAGCAGGAATTAAGCTTGGGGATGCTGATACGTCTCCGTCGTATCTATAATTTTTGATTGTTCCATGCCAATATTATTCAACTTTCATATACTTTTGGCAACTTTTTATATTATTTTTGGGACTAACATATTGATCCAGTGCCCAGTGCCAGTTCCTGTCTGTTGCATGTTTTATGTTTCGCAGAAAACCCATATCAAACGGAATCCAAACGGGATAAAAACGGACGGAGAATTATTTTGGAATATTTGGGATTTTCCGGAGGAAGAATCAACGCCCTCCCCCCTAGGCGCGCCCTGGACTCTCGTGGGCCACCCGTAAGGCGGTTGACGCTCTTGTTTTGCCGCAAGAAAGCTAATTTTACGAGAAAAATCTGGGCGAAAGATTCACCCCAATCGGTGTTATGGATCTCCAGGTATAAAAGAAACGGTGAAGGGGAAGGATTCCAGAACACAGAAATAGAGAGATAGATCCAATCCCGGAGGGGCTCTCGCCCCTCCCATGCCATGGGAGCCAAGGACCAGAGGGGAAACCCTTCTCCCATCTAGGGAGGAGGTCAAGTAATAAGAAGAATAAGGGGGGCTCTCTCCCCTTGCTTCCGGTAGCGCCGGAACACCGCGGGGGGCCATCATCATCACCAAGATCTTCACCAACACCGCCGTCATCTTCACCAACATCTCCATCACCTTCCCCCATATATATCCAGCGGTCCACTCTCCCGCAACCCATTGTACCCTCTACTTGAACATGGTGTGTTATGCTTCATATTATTATCCAATGATGTGTTGCCATCCTATGATGTCTGAGTAGATTTCCGTTGTCCTATCGGTGATTGATGAATTGCTATGATTGGTTTGAGTTGCATGTTTTATTATTGGTGCTGTCCTATGGTGCCCTCCGTGTCGCACAAGCATGAGGGATCAACGATGGAGGGTGTTGCAATGCGTTCACGATTCGCTTATAGTGGGTTGCGTGAGTGACTGAAACACAAACCCGAGTAAGGGGATTGTTGCGTATGGGACAAAGGGGACTTGATGCTTTAGTGCTATGGTTGGGTTTTACCTTAATGATCTTTAGTAGTTGCGGATGCTTGCTAGAGTTCCAATCATAAGTGCATATGATCCAAGAAGAGAAAGTATGTTAGCTTATGCCTCTCCCTCAAATAGAATTGCATTAGTGATTACCGCTCTAGTAACGTAGTCAGTTGCCTAGGGGCAATTTCACAACTCCTACCACCATTTTTTCACACTCGCTATATTTACTTTATTGCATCTTTATATAAATAGGCCCTAGCTTTTATTTTCATGCTCTTTATTATCTTGCAAACCTATCCAACAACAGCTACAAAGTATTTCTAGTTTCATACTTTTTCTAGGTAAAGCGAACGTCAAGCGTGCATAGAGTCGTATCAATGGCCGATAGGACTTGAGAGATTATTTGTTCTACCTTTAGCTCCTCGTTGGGTTCGACAATCTTACTTATCGAAAGAGGCTACAACTATCCCGTATACTTGCGGGTTATCATTGAACCATTTGATGTTTGGGGATTTGACTTTATGGGACCTTTTCCTTCCTCTAATGGGTATACACATATTTGGGTTGCTGTCGATTATCTTACTAAATGGGTATAAGATATTCCAACCAGTAGTGCTGATCACAACACCTCTATTAAAATGCTTAAGGAAGTTATTTTCCCAAGGTTTGGAGTCCCTAGATATTTAATGACCGATGGTGGTTCACATTTTATTCATTGTGCTTTCTGTAAGATGCTTGCTTAGTATGATGTTAATCTTAGAATTGCGTCACCTTATCATCCTCATTCTAGTCGTCGAGTTGAACTTAGCAATAGAGAAATAAAATTAATCTTATAAAAGAATGTTAATAGGTCCTGGAAGAATTGGTCTAAGAAATTAGATGATGCACTTTGGGCTTATGGAATAGCTTACAAAAATCCTATGGGTATGTCTTCATATAAAATTTTATATGGAAAAGCTTGTCATTTACCTCTTGAGTTAGAACATAAAGCATTTTGGGAAATAAAAGAACTCAATTATGATTTCAAACTTGCTGGAGAAAAGAGGTTATTTGATATTAGTTCATTAGATGAATGGAGAACCCAGGCTTATGAAAATGCTAAGTTATTCAAAGAAAAGGTTAAAAGATGGCACGACAAAAGAAGCCAAAAGCGTGAGTTCAAAGTAGGAGAATATGTTCTTTTGTACAACTCTCGTTTCAGATTCTTTGGAGGAGAACTCCTCTCCAAATGGGAAGGACCATATGTCATCGAGGAGGTCTATCGATCCGGAGCTATCAAAATAAATAATGCCGAAGGGACTAACCCGAAGGTTGTCAATGGTCAACGAATAAAACACTATATCTCAGGTACGCATATTAATGTAGAAACCAATGCTTCAAACTTTGACACCGGATGAACACATAAAAGAGTCCTTCCAGAACACTCCAGAATCGTGAAAATAAGGAGGTACGTGATACGGTATGTAAACGGACTTCAAAAAATCCGTAAAAATATTTTTTGTCAGCTTTGGAATATTTAGAAAATTAGGGAAATAAGAAACTTCCAGGAAA
The DNA here is from genome assembly GCF_002162155.2 of Triticum dicoccoides. Taxonomy (NCBI): domain Eukaryota; kingdom Viridiplantae; phylum Streptophyta; class Magnoliopsida; order Poales; family Poaceae; genus Triticum; species Triticum dicoccoides. The sequence goes on from NC_041391.1 coordinate 266,549,603, forward strand.
GTGACCCTGGTGGGAACGATACACCAGGGCGCGCCAGGCTTTCCTGGCGCATCCAGGTGGTATGTGCCCACTCGGGTACTTTCCAATCTCCGTTTTTCTTCCGTTCTGCCTATTCCCCAAGATAAAAAAATCTATATATAGTTCCCGAACCTGTTACCCTCAGTATCGCGGAGGAATCTCCTATTTTCTTTTCTTGTTGTTTCCTGTCATACCTGGAATAATGTCATCCCAAGACTCTGAGTGTGAGAGCTATGTTGCGGACCTCATCGCAAACCCCAAGGTCTATGGGGATATGGAGCAATATGTCTGGACCTCGGAAGAAGAGGAAGGCTTTGATCCTAAGAGGAAGGAGGAGACAAGCTCAGAGGAGGATGAAGTTCCATTTCCCCAACCTGGGGACATGCACGTTGAATTTAAGAAGTCAAGTCTCCCCAATAAAGCAAAGAGGCCTAAGATCCAGTTTATCCCTTTTCGTATCTTGCAGGAAAATACGCATGATTTATGTAAAAAGGTGTTGGAGCTCGAGTGGGAGATCCGAGAACTGAAAGATGAGAACTATGTCCTCAAGCATAAGCTCAGGAAGAAAGACAAGAAACCATCTTCTTCATCACCACCAAAAGAAAATTAAGTGTTGGGTATGGGCACTCCCCTTGGCTTTCGCCAAGCTTGGGGGAGGTGCCCCGGTATCATATCAATCTCCACTATCTTTTGCCATTATTTTCTTAGTTCGATCCATAGCTATCTTTTGCTATTAGATGAATAAAAGTTTAGTTCAATCCTTTCTTTTTGTTAGTTTACTTACTGATCAATCCTTGTAATCGAGTGTGAGATATAATAAATTTTAGTTTGAGTTTTGCCTTATTTACTTTCTTGCTGCAATAAAAAGAAAGGAAATAAAAAGAAAGATCATATGCTAATCTTATGGTAAGTGATGACATTACACAAGGAAAAGTATAGGTATAAAATTTTATTGTAGATTGACAAACATAGCATTGGTCAATGATGCAACACATGAAAGAATTACTAAGGGAAGAGAAGATTCACATATAAATATACTATCATGGAAATCTTTTGTGATCCTGAGCACCCATTAAAATATTATATGCCAAAATTGTTGACATTGGACAAGGAAGACAACTTAATGATTTATGTTTGTTCATATTCACATAGAAGTCATATTGTCATAGATCCTTCAACATGTGGTGCCTACCCCTATCTTTGCTAGCCAAAAATTCCGCACTAAGTAGAGATACTACTTGTGCATCCAAAACCCTTAAACCCCATCTTGCTTGAGAGTCCGCCATACCTACCTATAGATTGAGTAAGATCCTTCAAGTAAGTTGTCATCGGTGCAAAAAGGGCAATAAAAATTGCTTATAAAAATGTGAGATCATTTAGTGTAAGGGAAAATTGAATGTTGTACGAATTTGTGATGGTGAAGAATAAAAGCGACAGACTGCATAATAAATGTTGCCATCACAAGGGGCAACATAACGTGACGTTCTCTTGCACTAAGGGGTTGAGCGTACAAACAAAAAGCGCATGGCAACCTCTGCTTCCCTCTGCGAAGGGCCTATCTTTTACTTTCATGTATTTACTTTTATGCAAGAGTCAAAGTTTTTCTCTCTATTCCTTTTATTTTTCTCCTTTGGCAAGCATCATGTGGTGAGAAAGATCGAGGCACATATGTCCAGTTGAATATGGGTGGTGAGGGAGTCCTGGACTAGGGGTTATCCGGACAGCCGGACTATCATCGTCCGCCGGACTACAAGACTACGAAGATACAAGATTGAAGACTCCGTCCCGTGTCCGGAGGGACTTTCCTTGGCGTGGAAGGCAAGCTTGGCGATACGGATATGTAGATCTCCTACCATTGTAACTGACTCTGTGTAACCCTAGCCTTCTCTGGTGTCTATATAAACCGGAGGGCTTTAGTCCGTAGGACACAACATACATTACAACAATCATACCATAGGCTAGCTTTAGGGTTTAGCCTCCTTGATCTCGTGTTAGATCCACTCTTGTACTACCCATATCATCAATATTAATCAAGAAGGACGTAGGGTTTTACCTCCATCGAGAGGGCCCGAACCTGGGTAAGACATCGTGTCCCTTGTCTCCTGTTACCATCTGCCTAGACGCACAGTTCGGGACGCCCTACCCGAGATCCGCCGGTTTTGACACCGACATTGGTGCTTTTCATTGAGAGTTCCTCTGTGTCGTCACCGATAGGCTCGATGGCATCTTCAACCAACAACGCTGTCCAGGATGAGACTTTTCTCACCGGACAGATCTTCGTATTCGGTGGCTTCGCACTGCGGGCTAATTCACTTGGCCATCTGGAGCAGATCGAAAGCTATGCCCCTGGCCGTCAGGTCAGATTCGAAAGCTTAAACTCCACGGTCGACGTCCGCGGAGACTTGATCTTCGACGGGCTTGAGCCACGGCCAAGCGCGCCGCACTGTTACAACGGGCACGATCTAGCTCTGCCGCCGAACAGTGCCTTGGTGGCCGCACAAGAATCCGCTCCGGCCCTTAGACCGGAGCCGATCGCCCAGATCGAGGACCGGTCGCTGGACACCACCTCGGGGGCTTCAACTTCCACGGCGATAGAGCCGAACACTAGCCTTGTCCCTCGCGAAACTCGTGACTCCGAGGTGCCGGACTCCTTGCCGGACTCCGGACCTCCCACGCCCCTGCCAATCGAATCCGATCGGGCGCCGGTTATGGAATTCACCGCCGCGGACATCTTCCAATATTCGCCCTTCGGCGACATCCTAAATTTGCTAAACCATCTCGTTATCTGGAGAGTCCTGGCCGGATTATGGCCAGGATGGTTGGGATACGGACAATGAAGAAATTCAGAGCCCACCCACCACCCACTTGTAGCCACTGTCGACGATCTTACCGACATGCTAGACTACGACTCCGAAGACATCGACGCTATGGACGACGATGCCGGAGACGAACAGGAACCAGTGCCTACAGGGCACTGGAAGACCACCTCGTCATACGACATATATATGGTGGACACCCCAAAGGACGGGGACGGCGAAGAATCAGCGGACGCAGATTCCTTAAAGAAACAGCCCAAGCGCCGGCGTCAGCGGCGCCGCTCTAAATCCCGCCACAGCAAGAATGGAGATTCCGGCACAGGAGATAATAACACCCCAGAGAGTGCCGAAGATAATTCCCTCCAGCAAGGCTCAGCACAGGAGGATGCAGAAGCAAGCCCCCACGAGAGGGCGGCAGACGAAGAGGTCGAGGATTATAACTATATACCTCCCTCCGAAGACGAGGCAAGCCTCAACGACGATGAATTCGTCGTGCCCGAGGATCCCGTCGAACAAGAGCATCTCAAATGCAGGCTTATCGCCACGGCAAATAGCCTAAAGAAAAAGCAGGAGCAGCTTCAGGCTGATCAGGATCTGCTGGCCGATCGATGGACCGAAGTCCTCGCGGCCGAAGAGTTTAAACTCGAACGCCCCTCCAAAAGCTACCCCAGACGCAAGTTGCTCCCCCGATTAGAGGAGGAAGCATACATACCTTCATCACCAGTGCACGATACGGCCGACCGACCACCCCGTGGCCGTGACAGAGAGGCATCCAGACCCTCCACAAAGACCGTACCCCGGCATCGCTCCAAAAGTACGAAGCCAAGAGGGAACGCGCCGGACTTGCGAGACGTATTGGAGGACAAAGCAAGACAATCCAGATCCATCTACGGATCACGAGGGCGCCCCACGACCCGCGACGAATACCGTCGCGCCGGATACAATAACCCCGGTCGGGCCGAACACAGTAGACAACGCTCTCTCGAGCTGCGTCGTGATATTGCTCAATATAGAGGCGCCGCACACCCGCTATGCTTCACTGACGAAGTAATGGATCATCAAATCCCTGAAGGGTTTAGACCCGTAAATATCGAATCCTACGACGGCACAACAGACCCCGCGGTTTGGATTGAGGATTATCTCCTTCACATCCATATGGCCCGCGGCGACGATCTCCATGCCATCAAATACCTCCCACTCAAGCTTAAAGGACCAGCTCGGCATTGGCTTAACAGCTTGCCCGCAGAGTCAATTGGGTGTTGGGAAAACCTGGAAGCCGCATTCCTCGACAATTTCCAGGGCACGTATGTGCGGCCACCAGACGCCGATGACCTAAGCCACATAATTCAGCAGCCAGAGGAATCGGCCAGACAATTCTGGACATGGTTCTTGACAAAGAAAAAAGCAAATCGTCGACTGTCCGGATGCAGAGGCCCTCGCAGCCTTCAAACATAACATCCGCGACGAGTGGCTAGCCCGGCACCTAGGACAGGAAAAGCCGAAATCCATGGCAGCACTCACATCGTTAATGACCCGCTTTTGCGCGGGAGAGGATAGCTGGCTAGCTCGCAGCAACAACCTTAGTAAAAATTCTGGCAGTCCGGATACTAAGGACAACAACGGCAGGTCACGTCGAAGCAAAAATAAACGCCGCATTAACGGCGACGATAAGGAAGATACGACAGTCAACGCCGGATTCCAAGGCTCTAAACCCGGTCAGCGGAAGAAGCCATTCAAAAGAACCACTCCGGGTCCGTCCAACTTGGACCGAATACTCGACCGCTTATGCCAGATACACGGCACCCCTGAAAAGCCAGCCAATCACACCAACAGAGATTGCTGGGTGTTCAAGCAGGCAGGCAAGTTAATTGCCAAAAACAATGACAAGGGGCTAAACAACGACGACGAGGAAGAGACCCGACCGCCGAACAATAGAGGACAGAAGGGTTTCCCCCCACAAGTGCGGACGGTGAACATGATTTACGCAACCCATATACCCAAGGGGGACCGGAAGCGTGCACTAAGGGACGTCTATGCGATGGAGCCAGTCGCCCCGAAGTTCACTCCATGGTCCTCTTGTACGATCACTTTCGATCGAAGAGACCATCCGACCAGCATACGCCATGGCGGATTTAACGCATTGGTTTTAGACCCAATCGTCGATGGATTTCACCTCACGAGAGTCCTGATGGACGGCGGCAGTAGCCTGAACCTGCTTTATCAGGATACAGTGCGCAAGATGGGCATAGACCCCTCAAGGATTAAACCTACAAAGACAACCTTCAAAGGTGTCATACCAGGTGTGGAAGCCAATTGTACAGGCTCAGTCACACTGGAAGTGGTCTTCGGATCCCCGGACAATTTCCGGAGCGAGGAGTTAATCTTTGACATAGTCCCGTTCCGCAGCGGCTATCACGCTCTGCTTGGACGAACCACATTTGCAAAGTTCAACGCGGTGCCGCATTATGCATACCTCAAGCTCAAGATGCCAGGCCCACATGGTGTTATCACGGTCAACGGAAATACGGAACGCTCCCTCCGAACGGAGGAACATACGGCGACTCTCGCGGCAGAAGTACAGAGCAGCCTTTTAAGGCAATTTTCAAGTCCGGCCGTTAAACGGCCGGATATAGCAAAACGCACCCGAAGCAATACCAACCAAGACCACCTGGCACGATCAGAGCACGCGTAGCAATGCATCCCTAACCCCCGCCCTCGCATGATTGCAAAAACAACCCTCCGCGTACATCATTACGCTTTGGAGATACCATGGGCGTAGGGGAAGGGGCACGATCACAATGGACCCAGAGTGCGGCTCGACCACACCAGGGGCTCGCAAGCGTGCCACTCTTTTTTATTATTATTTTCCTTCTTTGTATACACAGGACTCCGTTAACCAGAGGCCCTGTCCGACGGTGAACCTGCCGAACTCACGATGCAACAGCCAGGGAAAAAAGAAGGCTGCGACAAACACTCAGGTGGTCTTAATTACGAGCATTAAATTCGATTATATACACTAAGTCCGCAGCTCATCCCTGGAGGGGGACATGTTTAATTAGTCCAAATCCCTTGCTTACCGCACTATTTGTATCAGTCCGCATTCATAGCAGACTTTCTATTTTTAATAAATAATGCAGAACTTTTCGACTGCAATTACATTACTTTTTATATATATGTTCATTACATGAAATCTTGCACCCGTATATTTTGGTACGGCCGAATACACCAGGGGCTTATGTTCCCCACATTATGGTGTGATAAGTCCGAACACTTTCATAAGTGCAGCACCCCGAACTTATAGCATTATATGAATCGGCTCTGAATCATGTCTTGGGTCAATAGTTGGGTTTGCCCGGCTCCCACGTTTTGGTGCCTTACGTTCCGTTCTGTCGGCTAAGGTGGCACTGGGAGAACCACTGCGATTGCGCCCCAGTTGAGTCGGGCGAGCGCCTCAGTGGAGAAAGCTAAAACTGACCGGCATGATAAGGCGAGAGACCGGTCGCTGTTCGTGAGGTCGTTTCGGGTCCTTAAAGACCCACGCCGCTTCGAGCGAAGTTCCGGATAATGTCCGACAAAGGCGTGGATAGCGCCCCGGATTCGGTCTTCCGAATACCAGGGGCTTCGCCGAAATTTAAAATTATAGAATTCTATGGCTAAGTGAGAGTGTTCAAGCATTATAAGTCCGGTTGCCTTGTTCGTTGTGTTGAGCGCCTCCCTAGATGGACCCAAAAATGGGAACAAGAGTGCTCAAGTTTATCCCGAACACCCCAGCACTCGCGGCTCGGGGGCTGAAGCCAACGACTTGCCATCTCTCAGATTTTATAAACGGCCGCACAGAAGGTAGTATTTTAAATTAAACAAGTGTTGCTTCAAGCGCATATGAACAAAGTTTTCAGCGCACAGGATAATACATAGCGAGTTTACTCAAAAATTACATCTCTAGGGCATTCATCCGCAATATCGCGGGCTCCCTTCAGGACAGTTTTATAATACATTTCGGGCGTGCGATACTCCTTGCCCGGTGGCGGCGGGTCCATGAGAAGCTTCTCCGCGTCCAGCCTGCCCCAATGCACCTTTGTGCGGGCAAGGGCCCGACGAGCACCTTCAATACAGGCGGAGCGCTTGATGACCTCCACCCAGGGGCACGCATCCACCAGCCGCCGCACGAGGCCAAAGTAGCTTCCAGGCATGGCCTGTCCAGGCCACAGCCGGACTATAAGGCCCTTCATGGCCTCCTCAGCTACCTTGTGGAGTTCGACAAGCTGCTTCAGCTGGTCGCTTGGGGGCACCGGATGGCCGGCCTCAGCATACTGAGACCAGAAGACCTTCTCTGTTGAGCTCCCCTCCTCGCCACGGTAGAATGCGGCGGCATCGGACACACTACGCGATAGATCTGCAAACGCCCCTGGAGAGCTCCGAATGCGGGTAAGTGTCAGCTAGTTTACATAAACATGCTTGCTTTGCATGAAAAATGCCTTACCCGCCGCTATCTTTTTCACATCTTCAACCTCTTGAAGGGCCTTACGGGCCTCGGCCTTGGCGGACTTGGCACTTTCGAGAGCCGAGGCGAGCTCGGACTCTCGAGTCTTGTAGTCGCGCTCCAAACTCTCATGCTTTTCCATGAGAGCCTGGAGCTCTTGCCGCACTTCCACCACCGGCGCCTCTTGTTTCTCTCGCTCGGCCCACTCCGCAGCCTCACTGCGTTCGGCCGCGGACACAGCCTCCTTCAGGGCGGCCACCTCGTTCGTGGCCCCTGTAATACCCATATTATCCTTGTTAATTTTATTGCAACCAAAATCCTTTTCTGTAAGGTAACTATTCAAAGTGGTGTTACTCACCTTCTTTGTCCTCGAGCTGCTTCTTGGCATGGCCGAGCTCTTGCTCGGACCGCTCGAGATCCTGTTTTAATGCACCGACCTCCGCAGTCAGTGCGGCAGAGGTCAACAGCGCAGCCTGCAAACCCATATTGACATATTTTAAGCAACCCTGCGTCTATCTTTTAAGATCCTCGGTCCGGCTTTTCTTTCCGAACACCGAACTGAGCATCAGGGGCTACTGTCTATGTAGTATTACATTACATAATTATAACTTCTTACCTCAAAGCCTGTTAGAAGGCTGCTGTAGGCTTCGGTCAGCCCGCTCTTGGCAAGCTGAACCTTCTGAATCACCGCACTCATGATAGTGCGGTGTTCTTCCTCGATGGAAGCGCTTTTCAGCGCCTCCAGCAAGTTGTCGAGCGCCTCCGGTTGGACAGAGGCCGCCGGCATCATGGTCTTGCCCTTCTTTCGAAGGGGCCACTTGCTGGACTCCGGAACCATTGCAGGTTCCGACGTAGAGTCCGGCGCAAAGTCCGAGAGGCTGCTTTGCGGCGCCTCCGGAGCCTCCTCCTGATGGGTCCCTCTCTGGGATCCCACCTCGGTGTCCTCATCAGTGTGGGGGGTGGAGGCAGTCGGAAGTGAATCCACATCCGACGGGGCCAACGACCCGCTCGATGAAGCGGGGAGATCATCATCGGCCGAACTGCGGACAGTATGCGGCATTAGAAAGGCACTATGTGGCACGAAAGCAATTTCAGATTATACAGGGATCCGGATACTTACGATCTCGCTGGAGGCCTAGCCCTTGAAGGCCACTCCTTTTCGCCAACATTGGTGTTGGCGGAGCTGTCCGGGGGAATAGTTCTCCCCCTCTTGGACCCTCCGGCCTCCCCTGTAGGGGAGGCCTTCCTCTTTCTCTCTCCCTCCTCTGGGAGAGAGTCTTCTTCCTCCTCCTCATCTTCGGGGGAGGAATCCGCCTCTTCGTCGGATACCTGAAAACGGGTACTCTTCCGAGTACCCGTGGCCACCTTCTTGGCCTTCTTCTCGAGCACCACGTGCGGTGCCGGAACCAGCAACCCTGCTAGACGGGCGTCCACTGGGTCTTCTGGCATGGGAGCCGGGCAGATGAGCTGCTCGGCCTTCTTCATCCATTCCTGTCAAAGAAGAAGGAAGATTGAAACCCACTTAGGGTCAAACTCTTAACAATAAGTGTCCCGTAAAGGGGTTGAATCACTTACCTCGTCAGCTGGATGCTGCGAGCAGAATCCGCGATCTTCTATCGCGAATGCGGGGGCTTCAGTGCCCTTAAACAACACCCTCCAGGCACCTTCGTATGTCGTGTCGAAGAGCTCGCTCAGCGCCTGGTGCTGTTCCGGATCAAACTCCCATAGATTGAATGCCCGCTCTTGGCATGGGAGGATCTGGCGAACGAGCATGACTTGGACTACGTTAACCAGCCTGAGCTTTTTATCCACCAGCTTCCGGATACAGGCTTGGAGTCCCGTCACCTCCTTCGAATTACCCCACCGCAAGCCCTTCTCTTTCCAGGAGGTGAGCTGCGTGGGGATGCCAGATCTGAACTCGGGGGCCGCCGCCCACGTGGGTTCGCGCGGCTCGGTGATGTAGAACCACCCCGATTGCCACCCCTTGACGGATTCCATGAAGGCCCCTTCAAACCAAAGGACGTTGGGCATCTTGCCCAACATGGCGCCTCCGCATTCCGCTTGCGTGCCCTTCACAACCTTCGGCTTGACGTTGAAGGTCTTGAACCACAGGACGAAGTGGGCCGGATGCAGATGAAGGCCTCACACACGACGATAAACGCCGAGATGTTGAGGATGAAGTTCGGCGCTAGATCTTGGAAATCCAGGCCGTAGTAGAACATGAGCCCCCGGACAAAAGGGAAGTGGAAAACCCAGTCTACGGAGGAAATGGGGGAGGAAAACAACCCTCTCATGGGGCCTGGGGGTAGGGATGAGCTGCCCCTTGTCGGGCAGCCGATGCGCGATGTCACCGGAAAGGTATCCGACGCTGCGCAGCTTGGTGATGTGCTCCTCCTTAACGGTGGAGGCCAACCATTTGCCTCCCGCTCCAGACATGGTCGGAAAGGGTCGAGGCGAGACGCGCGAGCTTGGGCGTTGGAGCTTGAGTGCGCGGAGATGGATAAGCAAAGGAGGAAGAAGGCGTAGGTGAGAAGGTTAACCCTTATCCCTTATATAGGGGCGGACGAAGACTATGCGTTCCCCACCAGCCTGGTAAAACTCGCTTATCTCCCAAGCGCCACCATCAATGGCGCGGTTGGGTTACCCACGTCCGTATTGATGAGAATCCCGGAATAAGGGGAACACGATCTCTGCTTTGACAGGACGTGCCAAGGAAACCGCTTCGCTAAACATGCTGAGGTGGTATAATAAAAAACGATTCAAGTAAAGGCTTGGTAGCGGTGTGATGTCATGCCGCATAATACGTCAGCAGATTGGACTTGTGTACATTTTATTCTCTCTACGGTGGAATGTGGAATTTATTTTGCAGAGTCGGACACTATCCTGGTGTTCATGATCTTCTCTGGATTATTCAAAGGAGGAACCTGCCTTGCAATGTCGAACATTATGCGCGCCGGACTTATCGTCATTGAAGCCTGGTTCAGGGGCTACTGAGGGAGTCCTGGACTAGGGGGTGTCCGGACAGCCGGACTATCATCGTCCGCCGGACTACAAGACTATGAAGATACAAGATTGAAGACTCCGTCCCGTGTCCAGAGGGACTTTCCTTGGCGTGGAAGGCAAGCTTGGCGATACGGATATGTAGATCTCCTACCATTTTAACCGACTCTGTGTAACCCTAGACTTCTCCGGTGTCTATATAAACCGGAGGGCTTTAGTCCATAGGACACAACATACATTACAACAATCATACCATAGGCTAGCTTTAGGGTTTAGCCTCCTTGATCTCGTGGTAGATCCACTCTTGTACAACCCATATCATCAATATTAATCAAGCAGGACGTAGGGTTTTACCTCCATCGAGAGGGCCCGAACCTGGGTAAAACATCGTGTCCCTTGTCTCCTGTTACCATCTCCCTAGACGCACAGTTCGGGACCCCCTACCCGAGATCCGCCGGTTTTGACACCGACAGGTGGCATAAGTTATTATTGTTGATATCACCCTTGAGGTGAGTGTGTTGGGAGGCGAAACTCTAAGCCCCTATCTTTCTTTGTGTCTGGTTGAAATGTTTTGCTCATGTGTACGCGGTGAGTGTTAGCAATCCTAGAAGACTAAATGATGGTGGAGTATGTGGACTATCCTAAAGGCTCTGATACGTGACCCTTCCTAAAAATATGATGAACTGTAGTTGCAAAGTTGACTGAGAACATAGTTTTTGGTTTCCAATAGAGTTTATGCTTTATACTTCAATGTTGTGATGAACTACCACTTGTTCATAAGAAGTCTCTGATAAAAGTTCTATAATAAAAGTTTTGTATTAAAGTTTTTTGTTGTTATAATAAGTCACATGATGCTGCTATGTCCATATTTTTGTTTTTATCGACACCTCTCTCTCTCTAAGCATGTGGACATGTTTTTCGATTTCGGTTTTCGCTTGAGGACAAACGAGGTCTAAGCTTGGGGGAGTTGATATGTCCATTTTGCATCATGTTTTCCTACTATTTTTATGTTGTTTTATCGTATAATAATGCTCTTGGAGTAATTCTAATGCCTTTTCTCTCATAATATGCAAGGTATGCACCAAGGGGGAGGATTCTGGGAGCTGGAAATCTGGACCTGAAAAAGCTACGTCAAGCTACCTATTCTGCACAACTCCAAATAAGTTGAAACTCCCCGAGGATTTTTTATGGAGTATTTATGGAATATTGGAGCAAATAAGTACCAAAGGAGGGCAACTAGGTGGGCACAACCCACCTGGGCGCGTCAGGAGGCCCAGGCGCGCCCTGGTGGGTGCTGCCCTTCACGGCCCACCTCCGGTGCCCATCTTCTGGTATATAAATCATTTTGACCTAGAAAAAATAAGGGGAGGACATTCGGGACGAAGCGTCGCCGCCTCGAGGTGGAACTTGGGCAGGAGCACTTTTGCCCTCCGGTAGAGCGATTCCGCCGAGGGAACTTTTGCCCTCCGGTAGAGCGATAGCCCTCTGGAGGGGGAAATCATCGTCATCATCATCACCAACAACTCTCCCATCTTGGGGAGGGCTATTTTCATCAACATCTTTACAGCACCAACTCCTCTCAAACCCTAGTTCACCTCTTGCGTTCAATCTTTGTATCAAAATTATAGATTGGTGCCCATGGGTGACTAGTAGTGTTGATTACATCTTGTAGTTGATTACTATATGGTTTATTTGGTGGAAGATTATATGTTCAGATCCATTATGCTATTCAATACCCATCTGATCTTGAGCATGTTTATCATTTGTGAATAGTTACTTTCGTTCTTGACGTCACTGGCGAAATCATGTTGCAAGTAATCATGTGAACTTGATATGTGTTCGAGATTTTGATGGTATGTATGTTGCCATTCTCTTAGTGGTGTCATGTGAACATCAACTACATGACACTTCACCATATTTGGGCCTAAGTGAATGCATTGTGGAGTAGTTATTAGAAGGTGGGTTGCAAGAGTGACAGAAGCTTAAACCGCAGTTTATGCGCTATTCCGTAAGGGACCGATTGGATCCAAAAGTTTAATGCTATGGTTAGAATTTATTCTTAATACTTTTCTAATAGTTGTGGATGCTTGCGAGAGGGTTAATCGTAAGTAGGAGGTTTGTTAAAGTAAGAAAAGCACCTAAGCACCGGTCCACCCACATATCAAATTATCAAAGTACCGAACACGAATTAAGCCAACATGATGAAAATGACTGGATGAAATTCCCGTGTACCCGCAAGAACATTTTGCTTATCATAAGAAACCATTTTGGCATGTCCTTTGCCTCAAAAGGATTGGGCTATCTTGCTACCAAACTACTCTGCTACTTACAATTTTAGCACTTGCAGAAATTACCTCGCAAAAAACCACTTGTCATTTCCTTCTGCTCCTCGTTGGGTTTGACACTCTTACTTATTGAAAAGTTCTACAATTGACCCCATATACTTGTGGGTCATCAGGTAGGTGTAGAACAGGTTCACCGACATTGTATGTTTTAGCCCGCACTTCACTGCTTTGGTAACACCTGGCCTGTTGCTGATAGAATACGGAACGGGCCTTGGCAACGTCGCTCCTCTTCGAGTCCATCTAGGTCCTCTTGCTAATCTAGATAGGCTTCTTTCTCTTTGTACATGTGCACTCTAGGTGAGTCATTGATATTATCGCAGGGGAATATGACCTCTACGCCATACACCATAAAGAAAGGTGTGTATCTGGTCATTCGATTGGGCGTGGTCCGGAGTCCCCAAAGTACGAAATCAAGTTCCTCAACCCAGTGCTTGTCTGATTCTCGTAAAGAGCACACTATTCTGGGCTTAATACCACTCATGATCAGACCATTGGCCCATTCGACTTGGCCGTTTGTTTGAGGATGGTATACGGATGTGTAGTCGAGTTTAATGCCCAACTTAGTGCACCAAGTTTTCACCTCATGAGGTGTGAAGTTTGAGCCATTATCAGTGATGATACTGTGCGGTACACCATTATGGTGGACTACACCAGATATTAATTCAATCACCGGTCTGGCCTCAACTGGTTTTACTGGTTTTGCTTCTATCCATTTAATGAATTTATCAACCATGACCAACAAGTATTTCTTTTTGTGGTTTCCCCCTTTAAGGGGTCCAACCATGTCGAGCCCCCAGAGCACAAAGGACTGTGTAATGGGGATTGTTCTTAATGCCTTGGGAGGCATGTGGCTTTGATTGGCGAAAAGATGATAGCCCATGCAATGTTGGACGAGGGCTTGAGCATCTGCTCGAGCCGTGGGCTAGAAAACCCATGTCCTAAACGCCTTGCTTACGAGGGCTCGAGCTGCGGCATGATAACCGCCGAGGTAGCATGTATTTCTGCCAAGAGCTTCCTTCCTTCTTCTTCGGATATACACCTTTGAAGGACTTCGGTAGTACTTCTTTTATACAGGTCACCCTCATGCACTTTAAAGGCTTTAGAGCGCCGAACTATGCATCGAGCCTCGTTTTGATCGTCGGGGAGCTCTTGCCTATTAAGGTAGGCCGGGAATGGTTCGGTTTAGGGAGCAATAACTGCCATGATCTCATGAGCGGAGGGTGTTATCTCTGGACCCCTCATGGTGTGTGTTGTGTTTGGCGGCTGGGGGTGTGATCAGGTCTTTATTGCCTTCTCCGCTCTAATCCTGCCACAACACAGATGGCTTAAAGAGCCTTTCTACAAAGGTGTTGGGTGCCACGGGTCGTGCTTCGCGCCCATACAAGGAAGGATGTCGGCTGCCCTAATTAATTTCTTGAGCGACATGATGGAACTCAAGTCCATCAAACTGAGCTGATATTTTTAATATAGTGTTTCGATATGCCACCATTTTTCGGTCCTTTGCATCGAACTCTCCATTGATCTGGGAAATTGTGAGGTTCGAATCTCCGCGCACCTCCAAGCATTGTATACCCATGGAGACAGCCATGTGAAGACCCTGTAGTAGTGCCTCATATTCGGGTGCATTGTTTGAGGCCGTATACATAATTTGCAGTACGTAGCGGACTGTGTCCCGAGTAGGGGATGTGAGGATTACACCAGCCCCCAGTCCGGCTAGCATTTTAGAGCCATCGAAGTACATAATCCAATTGGAGTATGAGTTGTACTCTTTAGGGAGTTCGGCTTCTATCCATTTAGCGACAAAGTCGGCCAATACCTGAGATTCAATAGCCCAGCATGACTTGTATATGATTTCGAATGGTAATAGCTCGATGGCCCATTTGGCTATGTGTCCAGTGATGTCCCTGTTATTGATAATGTCATTGAGTGGTACTTCAGATGCCACTATGACCGAACACTCTTGAAAGTAGTGTCGTAATTTGCGGGATGCCATGAAGACTGTGTAGGCTATCTTCTAATAGTGGGGGTATCGGGATTTGCAAGGTGTAAGGACCTCCGATACATAGTAGACTGGTTTTTGGGTGGGGAATTTATGTCCCTCCTCCCCTCGTTTGACGACGAGGACAGCGCTGACTAGTTGTAAGTTGCCGAAATATATAATAACATAGGCTCTCCAACACCTGGTGCGGCCAAGATTGGGTTGCTTGCGAGAAAGGCCTTGATTTCTTCCAATCCGGCTGTGGCTGCATCCGTCCATTTGAAGTTGCCAGTGCGGCGCAGTAGCTTGTATAGTGGTAATGTTTTTTCTCCTAATTTGGAGATAAATCGGCTTAAGGCCGCGACGCACCCAACTAGTTTATGGACCTGCTTTAGGTCTGTTAGTATGGCCAGTTGTGACAAAGCTCAGATCTTGGCTGGGCTTGCCTCAATTCCTCTATGGGAAACAATGAACCCCGGCAGCTTTCTGGCAGGAACTCCGAAGACACATTTTTCCGGATTAAGCCGTATGCCATATGTTCGGAGGTTGTCGAAGGTGAGGCGAAGATCGTCCACCAGTGTCTCGATGTGCTTTGTCTTGATGACCATGTCGTCCACATATGCTTCGACTGTTTTGCCTATTTACTTTTCCAGGTAAGTTTGAATCATGCGCTGGTAGGTAGCGCTATTGTTTTTTAGTCCGAAGGGCATAGTATTAAAGAAGAATGAACCATAAGGAGTGATGAACACGGTTGCCTCCTGGCCCGATTCCTTCATCTTAATCTGATGGTATCCGAAACAAGCGTCGAGGAAACACAAGGAGTCGTGCCCTACAGTTGCATCAATAATTTGGTCAATGCGAGGTAGTGGGAAGGGGTCTCCAGGGCAAGCCTTGTTAAGGTCCTCGAAATCAACACATAGGCGCTAGGATTTATCCTTCTTTGGTACCATAACCAAGTTGGCTAAACAATCCGGATGTTTATTTTCTCTAATAATCGAGCCTCTAACAATTTGGCTAGCTCTTCTCCCATGGCTTGGCGCTTGGGTACGGAGAATCGCCATAGTGTTTGCTTTACGGGTTTGAATCCCTTGATTATATTAAGACTGTGTTCGGCCAGTCTTCGTGGGATGCCGGGCATGTTTGAAGGGTGCCAGGCGAAGATATCCCAATTCTCTCGCAGGAATGTGCGTAGGGCGGCGTCCACTGCCGGATCCAGCTGTGCTCCGATAGATGTTGTTTTATTAGGGTCCGTCGGATGCACTTGGAATTTTGCTATTTCCTCGGCTAGCTTGAAGGTGGTGATTTTGGATCTTTTGTCCAGGATCACATCGTCCCTATCCACCGTGGACTATAGGGTGGTCAATTCCTCCGCTGCTAGGGCTTCGGATAGTGCCTCGAGGGGCAACGATGCAGTTTTATTTTTGGTGCGAAGGGCTTTGTCCGGGTCACTCGAGATTGTGATGATTCCATTAGGCCCGGGCATTTTGAGTTTCATATACCCATAGTGGGGTATAGTTTGAAAGCGGGAAAAAGCATCCCGGCCAAGGATGTCGTGATACCCGCTGTAGAAGGGGACCACATGAAAGAGCAACTCTTTAGTTCTATAGTTCTCAGGTGTGACGAACACCACATCCAGTCTAATTTTTCCCGAGCAGTGTGCCTATCGACCGGGGATAATACCTCGAAAGGTGGTGTTACTTTGCTCGATGCGTGATCTGTCCATTTGCATTTTGTCAAGCGTGTCCTCATAGATGAGGTTAAGTCCATTGCCGCCATCCATGAGCATTTTAGTAAGCCGTAAACCATCAACGATAGGGTTTAGTACTAAGGCAGCGGGTGCTCAGACTGATCGAGCCTTTGGTTCGTCTTTGCCCATAAAGGTTATTGTCGTGTCATTCCATGGGCTCAGTGTTGGGGAACACAGTAATTTCAAAAAAAAATCCTACGATCACACAAGATCTATCTAGGAGATGCATAGCTACAAGAGGGAAGAGTGTGTCCAAGTACCCTCGTAGACCGAAAGCGGAAGCGTTTAGTAACAAGGTTGATGTAGTCGAACGTCTTCGCGATCCAACCGAGCCAAGCATCGAACGTACGGTACCTCCGCGTTCAGCACAAGTTCAGCTTGATGACGTCCCTCGTACTCTTGATCCAGTTGAGGCCGAGGGAGAGCTTCGTCAGCACTATGGCATGGCGACGGTGATGATGAAGTTACCGGCGCAGTGCTTCGCCTAAGCACTACGATGATATGAGCGAGGTGTGTAACTATGGAGGGGGAACTGCACACGGCTAAAAGATAAACTTGTGTCTCTTTGGTGTGCCCCCTGCCCCCGTATATAAATGAGGGAGGGAGAGAGGCCGGCCCCCTAGGGGCGCGCCAAGTGTATGGAGTCCTACTAGGACTTCCAAGTCCTAGTAGAAATCCTTTCCCTTTTAGGAGTAGGAGAGAAGGAAGGAGAGAGGGAGTAGGAAACGGCAAGGGGGGTGCCGCCCCCTTCCCCTAGGCCAATTCAGACCCATGGGGGTGCCACCTCTCCTTTGCCTGCCTCCTCTATTTCCCATACGGCCCAATAAGGCCCATTACTTCTCCCGGTGAATTCCCGTAACTCCTCGGTAGTTCGAAAAATACCTGAATCACTCGGAACCTTTCCGATATCTGAATATAGCCTTCCAATATATCGATCTTTACGTCTCGACCATTTCAAGACTCCTCGTCACTTCCGTGATCTCATCCAGGACTCCCAACAAACTTCGGTCATCAAAACACATAACTCATAATATAAATCATCATCAAACATTAATCGTGCGGACCCTACGGCTTCGAGAACTATGTAGACATGATCGAGACACATCTCCGATCAATAACCAATAGTGGAACCTGGATGCTCATATTGGCTCCTACATATTCTACGAACATCTTTATCGGTCAAACCACATAACAACATACATTGTTCCCTTTGTCATCGGTATGTTACTTGCCCGAGATTCGATCGTTGTTTTCATCATACCTAGTTCAATCTCATTGCCGTCAAGTCTCTTTACTCGTTCCGTAATACTTCATCCTGCAACTAACTCATTAGTCACAATACTTGCAAGGCTTATAGTGATGAGTATTACCGAGAGGACCCAGAGACACCTCTCCAAAACACGAAGTGACAAATTCTAATCTCGATCTATGCCAACCCAACAAACACATTTGGTGACACCTATAGATCACCTTTATAATCACCCATTTACGTTGTGACGTTTGGTAGCACACAAAGTGTTCCTCTGGTATTCGGGAGTTGCATAATCTCATAGTCTGAGGAACATGTATAAGTCATGAAGAGAGCAGTTGTAATGAAACTGTAACGATCATAATGCTAAGCTAACACTACTAGGGAAAACCTTATACACAGAATCTTAGCAGCAGCGCGGTTTAAAAACAAACGCTATTGCTAATTAGCAGTAGCGAGCTTGACAAAAACTCGCTACTAATAACGCGGTAGTAGTAGTGCTCTAGGTGAAACAAGCGCTACTACTATAAATGCCACGGCGTTGCCTCCAGGCTAGATATAGTAGTAGCGCCCTTCCCTGGACGCGCTACTGCTAAAGTACTTAGTAGCAGCGTTTTTTTTCAAAACTCACTGCTACTAAGTATTGCACCTAATTAAGTTTAATTAGTCCCATACTGCTAAGCGAACAAGGTGTTTACCACCTTAAATATGTTACCTCTCAAACTATCTTGAGCACTTGGTCTTCATTGAACTATATGTGTAGGATTTTTGGTTGCAATATGAATCTTCACCAGTGCCTATACAGGTACTGTGAGGATTCATGTTGACTATTTAGATTCTACACAAAAAGATCAATGATGACCAATGTATATTTTTGAAGCGTCCTTAGACTTATCATTAGCGTTTTTATGTAAAACGCGCTATTGCTACGTTTGCTATAGCACGTTTACTAAAGTGTGCTACTGCTATTCGACTTAACCACCCGCGGGCTCAAAATTTTGCTAAGTCCTCCTTTCCCCGCTGTTCCCCTACTCCTCTGTCGCCGCCGCCCGAGTCTGCCCTCACCGCCGCCGCCCGAGGCCGCCCTCAACCTCACCGCCGCCGCCCGCCGCCACTCTAGACCTCACCGTCGCCGCCCTCGACCTCACCGCCGCTGCCCGAGCCCGCCTAGCACCACCGCCTCCCGATCCCGAGCCCGCCCTCGCCGCC
>NC_041391.1:266568844-266590239 GCF_002162155.2 Triticum dicoccoides
AGATGTTAATTTAGGGTTCATAGATAATGATTTTTAGTAGTAGTAGATGTTAATTAGTAGTAGTGATGGTACTAGTTAACTAGGGTAGTATGGTTAATAGTAGATGTTTTTTACTATTGTATAATGTAGTTTTTTTACTGTTTTTAGTAAGTGTTTAAAATAATTAGTAAGTAAATTAATAAACTAGTTGAACTAGTTTAGTTTTAGTTGAACTAGTTTAGTAAGTAAATTAATAAACAAGTTGAACTAGTTGAATTAATAGAACTAATGTATTTTTAGTAAGAAAATTAATATAACTAGTTGAACTACTTTATTTTTAGAAATAATTAGTTTTTTATATATTTATAGTAAGTTTATATTGAGTAAGAACTAGTTGAATTAATAGAACTAGTTGAACATGTCATATTCGGGATGTATTAGTGATAACTTATAGGGCTTTTGCTTTTGCAGAAATCAAGGAGCCTCTCCATCACCGTCGTCGTCCCCGTCACTGACCCCCTCCGACCTTGAGGTGAGACCTGCAAAATCTCCATGTATATCTTGTGTTGCTCAAATAGGATATGGGTTGCCCAAGTGGGCGGTCATGTTCAGGTTACACCTCCGAGTGGCCTATGTTTTGCCGGAGTGTTGATTAATTTCCGTTCCGGCAAATTTCAGGTGCTCGATATGTCCTTTTTTAGCAAAGCTCATGCCGGATTTTTTCGTGAATTCTGGCATGACTTGTGCTAGAATATGTAGGAAATATCGAGTGGCCTAGATTTTCTCGAAAAATAATGATCTAATTTAGGTTTTTTAGTACATATATTTAATTGTACAATTTTAATCTTTGAATTATGAATGTAGGAAATGTCGTACTCAGACGACGAAAGTCTACCGGGGGAGTGCAGCTGGGGCCACGACAATCGAGGTCTGTGCGACAGGTTCCTTTAGCTGAATGAAGATCAACGCTTCAGCATTAAGCTCGAGGAGACCTTCGATGTTGAAATGGTACGCAACGACGACAAGTGTTTTTTCGTAATTAAGCATGACTTCAACTATTTCAACGTCTAATTTTCGTCTTTTACAATTCGACTAGCTTATACCATGCCATGCAAGACGCTATGTCTTGGAGAGGATGGGTTTTGAAGACCATGAAAATTTTGAAACAAAGAAAATACACCTAAGGACCCATCATGATATGGATTTTGAAGTAAATCTGTACAATTCTCATAGCGTAACCCATTTTGGTTGCCAAAATTGGGAAGCACTTTGCAAAATGTATGGTTTTTATGAGGGTATGATTGTCACCATGGATCTTGATGATCCTTACATCGAGCGAGACAATATGGACATTTGGGTCCTTGTTGATACGCTTCCGATTCTACCGCTATGTGAGTTTCTCAAACATAGTTATTAACTAATTTATATTGTTTATTTCAAAATAGTTGACAGCTTATTTGCATTGACAACTTATTTTGATTCTTCAAAGAATGTGCGGAAGATGGTAGACAAAACCCACTACACCAATGGCTCCGAATTAACTTATAAGGAGAAAAATCATCTGATCGCATTTTGTACTTATCTTGAGAATTACAATACCTATTATCGAACTCCTCCAAATTATGGTGAATACACGCCACTAGTGCATGTGTTGAACTACGGTAACTTCTATGGAGATACCCTGGTAAGATTTTTTTACTATTACGACATCCATGCATCTTTTGCATACTTGTAAAACTAGTACATCATTGCTAACTATGAAGTTATTACTATGTTTTTCAACAGAAAATCCCGATGGATTGTGTGCCTCATCAGATGTACCAGAATGGTAGCCTTGCAGTTCTGAACATACAGCCAGGTCAACCTACGGATCTCACCTGTGCATATCGGATTTCTAAAACCGGTGAACACATGCTAAACAAAGAATGGAAAAAATGTTTGGACATTCATAAGGAGGTTCTTGTAAGTAACATTAAGTGAAAGGCAAGAATTGGAGACAGGATAATCTCCATTCTCCATAATGGAGAGTTAGGGGCTATCTTGGTTTTTGCTAGTTTACCTTAGAGAATATAGTAGGTCCTAAGAGAATGCAGTAGGTCCTATGAGGTACAATATGTTTATTATGTGGTACAATGTGTTAGAGTTGATGATGAGGAGTAGTTGTGATTACGACTAGTGACCAATTTGCTATGTGATGTCTCATTGATGAAAACGATGACTTGAGGAGGTGTTATATGACAATGATCTATTATGATGATAGGTTGTTAATGATATGATGATATTTATTATATCATTGGGTGAAAGAACTGCGGATTAGTTTCAAGTGGATGGACATCCACTTGAAACTAGTCCACGGTTCTTTCACCCCATGATGTAATAACTCATTATGATGTAAAAACACTCTCTAAATTCCTGTTGTATGAAAACTTGTGTAAAGGTGTATGAATACAACATGAAATAAAATACGAAATAATAGTAGTAGCGCGGGCAGGGAGAAGCGCTACTACTAATTACCAGTAGCGCTCCTCAGGGAAAGTGCTACTACTAAGTCAATATAGCAGTAGTGTGGGTTAAGGCACGCTACTGCTAACCTTTAGCTGTAGCGCCATACCAGTAGCGCTCCAGCCCGCGCTACTGATAGGCCTAAAACCCGCGCTACTGCTAGGCTTTTCCCTAGTAGTGTAACGGTTTGGTCATGTCCACCACATCATTATCCTAATGATGTGATCCCGTTCATCAAATGATAACACATGTCTATGGTTAGGAAACATAACCATCTTTGATTAACGAGCTAGTCAAGTAGAGGCATACTAGGGACACTTTGCTTTGTCTATGTATTCACACATGTACGAAGTTTCTGGTTAATACAATTCTAGCATGAATAATAAACATTTATCATGAAATAAGGACATAAATAATAATTTTATTATTGCCTCTAGGGCATATTTCCTTCAGTCTCCCACTTGCACTAGAGTCAATAATCTAGTTCACATCGCCATGTGATTTAAGATCAATAGTTCACATCTGTATGTGATTAACACCCATAGTTCACATTGCCATGTGACCAACAACCAAAAAGTTTACTAGAGTCAATAATCTAGTTCACATTGCTATGTGATTAACAACCAAAGAGTACTAAGGTGTGATCATGTTTTGCTTGTGAGATAAGCTTAGTCAACGGGTCTGTCACGTTAAGAGCCGTATGTATTTTGCAAATATTCTATGTCTACAATGCTCTGCATGGAGCTACTTTAGCTAATTGCTCCCACTTTCAATATGTATCTAGATTGAGACTCAGAGTCATCTAGATTGGTCTAAAAGCTTTCATTGACATAACTCTTTACGACGAACTCTTTGTCACTTCCATAACCGAGAAATATTTCCTTAGTCCTTACTAAGGATATTTTGACCGCTGTCCAGTGATCTACTCCTAGATCACTATTGTACCCCCTTGCCAAACTCATGGCAAGGTAGACAATAGGTCTGGTACATAGCATAGCATATTTTATAGATCCTATGACTGAGGCACAGGGAATTCTATTTCTATCTTCTGCCGTGGTCAGGCTTTGAGTCTTACTCAACTTTACACCTTGTAATACAGGAAAGAACACCTTCTTTGACTGATCCATTTTGAAATTCTTCAAAACATTATCAAGGTATGCTCTTTGTGAAAGTCCATTAAGCGTCTTGATCTATCTCTATAGATCGTGATGCCCAATATGTAAGTAGCTTCACCGAGGTCTTTCATTGAAAAACTCTTATTCAAGTATCCTTTTATGCTATCCAGAAATTCTATGTCATTTCCAATCAACAATATGTCCACATATAATATTAGAAATGCTACAGAGCTCCCATTCACTTTCTTGTAAATACAGGCTTCTCCAAAAGTCTGTATAAAACCATATGCTTTGATCACACTATCAAAGCGTTTATTCCAACTCCGGGAGGCTTGCACCAGTCCATAAATGGATCACTAGAGCTTGCACACTTTGTCAACACCCTTTGGATTGACAAAACCTTCTGGTTGCATCATATACAACTCTTCTTCCAGAAATCCATTCAGGAATGCAGTTTTGACATCCATCTGCCAAATTTCATAATCATAAAATGCAGCAATTACTATCATGATTCGGACAAACTTTAAGCATCGCTATGGTTGAGAAAATCTCATTGTAGTAAACACCTAGAATTTGTTGTAAACCTTTTGCGACAAGTCGAGCTTTGTAGATAGTAACACTACTATCAGCGTTCGTCTTCCTCTTGAAGATCCATTTATTTTCTATGGCTTGCCGATCATCGGGCAAGTCCACCAAAGTCCACACTTTGTTCTCATACATAGATCCCATCTCAGATTTCATGGCCTCAAGCCATTTCGCGGAATCTAGGCTCATCATTGCTTCCTCATAGTTTGTAGGTTCATCCTGGTCTAGTAACATGACTTCTAAAATAGGATTGTCGTACCACTTTGATGCGGACCGTACTCTGGAAGATCTGGAAGACCTATGAGGTTCTGTAGTAACTTGATCTGAAGTTTCATGATCATCATCATTAGCTTCCTCACTAATTGGTGTAGGAATCACTTGAACTTATTTCTATGATGAACTACTTTCCAATTCGGGAGAAGGTACAATTACCGCATCAAGTTCTACTTTTCTCCCACTCACTCCTTTCGAGAGAAACTCCTTATCTAGAAAGGATCCATTCTTAGCAACGAATATCTTGCCTTCGGATCTATGATAGAAGGTGTACCCAACAGTTTCCTTTGGATATCCTATGAAGATGCATTTCTCCGATTTGGGTTTGAGCTTATCAGGTTGAAGCTTTTTCACATAATCATCGCAGCCCCAAACTTTAAGAAACGACAACTTTGGTTTCTTACCAAACCACAATTCATAAGGCGTCGTCTCAACGGATTTTGATGTTGCCCTATTTAATGTGAATGTAGCTATCTCTAATGCATAACCCCAAAACGATAGTGGTAAATCGGTAAGAGACATCATAGATCGCACCATATCTAATAAAGTGCAGTTATGACGTTCGGACACACAATTATGCTTAGGTGTTCCCGGGTGGTGTGAGTTGTGAAACTATTCCGCATTGTTTCAAATGAAGACCAAACTCGTAACTCAAATATTCGCCTTCGTGATCAGATCGTAGAAACTTTATTTTCTTGTTATGAGGATTTTCCACTTCACTCTGAAATTATTTGAACTTTTCAAATGTTTCAAACGTATGTTTCATCAAGTAGATATACCCATATCTTCTCAAACCATCTGTGCAGGTCAGAAAATAACGATACCCGCCGCGAGCCTCAACACTCATTGAACCACATACATCAGTATGTATTATTTCCAATAAGTCAGTTGCTCGCTCCATTGTTCCAGAGAATGGAGTCTTAGTCATCGTGCCCATGAGGCATGGTTTGCAAGCGTCAAGTGATTCCAAAAGTCCATCAGCGTGGAGTTTCTTCATGCGCTTTACACCAATATGACCTAAACGGCGGTACCACAAATAAGTTGCACTATCATTATCAACTTTGCATCTTTTGGCATCAATATTATGAATATGTGTATTACCACTATCGAGATTCAATACACCATCAACATTGGGTGTATGATAATAGAAGGTTTTATTCATGTAAACTGAATGAACAACTGTATTGCGATAAACATGATCGACTCATATTTGTGCTCAACGCACACACCAAATAACTTTTATGTAGGTTCAACACTAATCCCGAAAGTATAGGGAGTGTGCGATCATGATCATATCACTCTTGGAATCACTTACAACATACATCAACACTTCATTCTTAACAAGTCTCTAATTATTCTGAAACTCCTGTTTTGAGTTACTAATCTTAGCAATCGAACAAGTATCGAATAACCAGGGGCAACTATGAACACTATCAAGGCACACATCAATAACCTGTATATCAAATATACCTTTGTTCACTTTTCCATCACTCTTTTCCACCAAATATTTGGGGTAGTGCTTCTTCCAGTGACCATTTCCTTTGTAGTAGAAGCACTCAGTTTCAGGCTTAGGTCTAGCTTTGGGTTTCTTCAAGGGAGTAACAACTTGCTTGTCATTCTATTTGAAGTTCCCTTTCTTTCCCTTTGCCCTTTCCTTCAAACTAGTGTTCTTATCAATCAACACTTGATACTTCATCGATTTCAGCATCACGAAGAGCTTGAGAATCATTTTTGTCATCCCTTGCATACTATAGTTCATCATGAAGTTCTAGTAACTTGGTGATGGTGACTAGAGAACTCTGCCAATCACTATCTTATCTAGAAAATTAAATCCCACTTGATTCAAGTGATTGTAGTACCCAGACATTCTGAGTACATGCTCACTAGCTGAGTAATTCTCCTCCATCTTATAGGCAAAGTATTTGCCTGAGGTCTCATACCTCTCGGCACGGGCATGAGTCTGAGATACCAATTTTAGCTCTTGGAACATCTCATATGCTCTGTAGCATTCAAAAACATTTTTGAAGTCCCGGTACTAAGCCGTAAAGTATGGTGCACTAACTATCTAGTAGTCATCATATTGAGCTAGCCAAACATTCATAATGTCTGCATCGCTCCTGCAATAGGTCAGTCACCTAGTGGTGCATCAAGGACATAATTCTTCTATGCAGCAATGAGGATAAACCTCAGATTACGGACCTAGTCTGCATCATTGCTACTATCATCTTTCAATTTAGTTTTCTCTAGGAACATATAAAAACATAGGGAAGCTACAACACGAGCTATTGATCTACAACATAATTTGCAAAATACTATCAAGACTAAGTTCATGATAAATTATAGTTCAATTAATCATATTACTTAAGAACTCCCACTTAGATAGACATCCCTCTAGTCATCTAAATAATCACGTGATCCAAATCAACTAAACCATGTCCGATCATCAGGTGAGATGGAGTAGTTTTCAATGGTGAACATCACTATGTTGATCATATCTACTATATGATTCACGCTCGACCTTTCGGTCTCCAGTGTTCCGAGGCCGTATCTGCATATGCTAGGCTCGCCAAGTTTTACCCTCGTATTCTCCGTGTGAAAAACTGGCTTGCACCCGTTGTATGTGAATGTAGAGCTTATCACACCCGATCATCCCGTGGTGTCTCAGCACGAAGAACTATAGCAATGGTGCATACTCAGGGAGAACACTTATACCTTGAAATTTAGTAAGGGATCATCTTATAATGCTACCGTCGTACTAAGCAAAATAAGATGCATAAAAGATAAACATCACATGCAATCAAAATATGTGCCATGATATGGCCATCATCATCTTGTGCTCATGATCTCCATCACTGAAGCATCGTCATGATCTCCATCGTCACCAGCGCGACACCTTGATCTCCATCGTAGTATCATTGTCGTCTCACCAACTATTTCTTCTACGACTATCGCTACCTCTTAGTGATAAAGTAAAGCAATTACATGGCGATTGCATTTCATACAATAAAGCGACAACCATAAGGCTCCTGCCAGTTGCCGATAACTTTTACAAATCATGATCATCTCATACAACAATTTATATCACATCATGCCTTGACCATATCACATCACAGCAAGCCCTGCAAAATCAAGTTAGACGTCTACTTTGTTATTGCAAGTTTTACGTGGCTGCTATTGGCTTCTAGCAAGAATCGTCCTTACCTACGCATCAAAACCACAATGAGTTTTCATCAAGTGTGCTATTTTAACCTTCAACAAGGACCATCCGTAATCAAACTCGATTCAACTAAAGTTGGAGAAGCAGACACCCGCCAGCCACCTATGTTGAAAATCACGTTAGTAGAACCAGTCTCATGAATGCGGTAATGTAATGTCGGTCTGGGCCGCTTCATCCAACAATACCGCCAAATCAAAGTAAGACATTGGTGGTAAGCAGTAAGACTATTATTGGCCACAACTCTTTGTATTCTACTCATGCAAATAACATATACGCATAGACCTGGCTCGGATGCCACTGTTGGGGAACACAGTAATTTCAAAAAAAATCCTATGATCATGCAAGATCTATCTAGGAGGTGCATAGCTATGACAGGCGAGAGTGTGTCCACTACCCTCATAGACCGAAAGCGGAAGCGTTTAGTAATGCGGTTGATGTAGTCGAACGTCTTCGCGATCCAACCGATCCAAGCACTGAACGTACGGCACCTCCACATTCAGCACATGTTCAGCTCGATGAAGTCCTCATACTCTTGATCCAATTGAGGATGAGGAAGGGCTTCATCAGCACGACGGCGTGGCGACGGTGATGATGAAGTTACCGACACAGGGCTTTGCCTAAGCACTACGACGATATGACCGAGGTGTGTTACTATGGAGGGGGGCACTGCACACGGCTAAAAGGTAAACTTGTGTATCTTTGGGTGCGCCTGCCCCCGTATATAAAGGAGGGAGGGAGAGAGGATGGCCCCCTAGGGGCGCGCCAAGTGTATGGAGTCCTACTAGGACTTCCAAATCCTAGTAGGAATCTGTTCCCTTTTAGGAGTAGGAGAGAAGGAAGGAGAGAGGGAGTATGAAAGGGAAAGGGGGGCGCCGCCCCCTTCCCCTAGTCCAATTCGGACCCATGGGGCGGGGCGCCACCTCTCCTTGGAATGCCTCCTCTATTTCTCGTATGGCCCATGAAGGCCCATTACTTCTCCTGGCGAATTCCCGTAACTCCCCGGTACTCCGAAAAAGACCCGAATCACTCTGAACCTTTTCGATGTTCGAATATAGCTTTCCAATATATTGATCTTTATGTCTCGACCATTTCTAGACTCCTCATCACGTCCGTGATCTTATCGGGGACTCTGAACAAACTTTGTTCATCAAAACACATAACTCATAATACAATTCGTGATCGAACGTTAAGCGTGCGGACCCTACAGGTTCCAGAACTAAGTAGACATGATCGAGACACATCTCCAATCAATAACCAATATAGGAACATGGATGCTCATATTGGCTCCTACATATTCTACGAAGATATTTATCGGTCAAACTGCATAACAACATACGTTGTTCCCTTTGTCTTCGGTATGTTACTTGCCTGAGATTCGATCATCGGTATAATCATACCTAGTTCAATCTCGTTACCAGCAAGTCTCTTTACTTGTTCTGTAATACTTCATCCCGCAACTGACTCATTAGTCACAATGCTTGCAAGGCTTATTGTGATGAGTATTACCGAGAGGTCCCAGAGATACCTCTCCGAAACACGGAGTGACAAATTCTAATCTCGATCTATGCCAACCCAACAAATACCTCCGGAGACACCTATAGAGCACCTTTATAATCACCCATTTACATTGTGACATTTGGTAGCACACAAAGTGTTCCTCCGGTATTCGGGAGTTGCATAATCTCATAGTTTGAGGAACATGTATAAGTCATGAAGAGAGCAGTAGCAATGAAACTATAATGATCATAATGCTAAGATAACGGTTGGGTCATGTACACCACATCATTCTCCTAATTATGTGATCCCGTTCATAAAATGACAACACATGTCTATGGTTAGGAAACATAACCATCTTTGATTAGCGAGCTAGTCAAGTAGAAGCATACTAGGGACACTTTGTTTTGTCTATGCATTCACACATGTACGAAGTTTCCGGTTAATAAAATTCTAGCATGAATAATAAACATTTATCATGAAATAAGGAAATAAATAATAACTTTTTTATTGCCTCTAGGTCATATTTCCTTCACTCAGTGCGGTAACTTGATGGACTTCGGAGAGGTCACGAGCGCCCGTTTGCGCCAATTGTTCGAAGAAAATGTCTCGAAGACTTTTAGGATGTTGAAATTGTCCTTCTCCTGTGAGTATCTCTCTGGAGTTGCGGTGAGGATGGACTCTCCACTTTTTGCTACTTGTCGAAGTACCCAGCATGCTCGGAGGCTATGGGTTGGGACTGTGTGCGGAGTGGCGTGAATCGGGCAGGGCTTGTCCAGCAGTTCGTCAAGAGCGAACCCGTGTCCCGTGAAGGGTTTGTTCTTCCTGCCCATAGACTGGTGGTCGAGTGACCCGCCAGGTTGTATTCGTTTGACCCGGGCCGCACACTGCGTCGAGGCAGCGAGCTCCAGTTGAGTTTTCTGGGCTCTCCATGTGCTTTCCACCGAACAATACTTCTGGACTACGTGCGATAATTCCGTGAAACTCTGTATGTTGTGATGGTCGAGGGCGTTCAATATTCCTTCATCGGTGCAGGTGGAAAACCGAAACTACGTCGTCGTCCGAGCAGTCTATGATTCTATTTTTGACAAGCAAGAATCTAGCCCAAAAGTGGTGGACCATTTCCTTAGGCTGCTGCCGCACATACATATGGTCGTATATATAGAGAGGACCTGAGTTTCTTGGAGAATATTGATTGTGGTGGGTGGGTGGATTAAACTTTGGATCCTGTCCCACGTCTGTCTTTGGAGACAAAATGGCTTTCGAAGTGACCGGTTCGGGTCTATTTAAGCACAAAGGCTCTAACAATCGTACATTTGAACCAGAGCGCAAAGGGCGTAACGTCCCATCCGAAGGGGAAGTATCTGTCTCAGGGGACTCGGGGACCCAAACATACTTGGTTTTCAATATGGGGTGGGAAGTGTCAATGGCCAATTCCTCAATGACCCCCATGAAGTAGGTGATAGGCGAGTGATTAGTTTCCCTCTGGTCGGGCTTGAGCCTGATCTGATCATAGTTTGTTGAGACCCCCAGCACGGCGATGCGGTCTAACAGTTCTTTTAAAGACGAAACATCCGTCGGATTCAATTTTTCAGAGTACTTAGGGCCAACGCGAGAACCGTGTCCGGCGGCCATGGGGGGAGTTGCAGGCTCGATGGCCGTGTGGGCCCTCATGGTGAAACCGCCGAATCGTAGGGTCTGCCCCGAAGCTAGGCACCCTCTGGAAGTGATATTGTTGTTGATGACTAGGCGAGCCATAGATCGCTTTTTGAAGACAGCACAACATAGCTCTCAATGAAAGCACCAATGTCTGTGTCAAAACTAGCAGAACTCAGGTAGGGGGGCCCAAGCTGTGCGTCTAAGGATCAGTGGTAACTAGAAGCCAGGGGACACAGTGTTTACCCAGGTTCGGGCCCTCTTAAGGGAGGTAAAACCCTACTCCTGCTTGATTATATTCGATGAGTATGAAGATTACAAGAGTTGATCTATCTCGAGATCGTAATGGCTAACCCTAGATTTCTAGCCTATGAGGATTCCAATGATGGTGAAGAAGATAGCCTCTACGGACTAACCCCTCCAGTTTATATACACACCGGAGGGGTCAAGGGTTTGTACAAGGTTGGCCTATTAGGGAAGGAAGCTTCTAGACTCTTATTCTTGCCGTTTACATATTGAGAAGTCCCATCCGGACACGGTGGATAATCTTCAGTCTGATCTTGTACGGCCCATCCAACCTGGCCCATACTCCTAGGTCGGACACCTGAGGAACCCTAAATTAGGACTCCCTCACCTACACCAATTAGTGAGGAAGCCAATGATGATGATCATGAAACTTCAGATCAAGTTACTACCAAACCTCGTAGGTCAACCAGAGTACGGTCCGCACCAGAGTGGTACTGTAATACTATTCTGGAAGTCATGTTACTAGACCATGATGAACCTATGAACTATGAGGAAGCGATAATGAGCCCAGATTCCGCGAAATGGCTTGAAGCCATGAAATCTGAGATGGTATCCATGTATGAGAACAAAGTGTGGACTTTGGTGGGCTTCCTCGATGATCGCAAGCCATAGAAAATAAATGGATCTTCAAGAAGAAGAATGATGCTGACGGTAATGTTACTGTCTACAAAGCTCGACTTGTTGCGAAAGGTTTTCAACAAGTTCAAGTAGTTGACTATGATGATATCTTCCCACCCGTAGCAATGCTTAAGTCCGTCTAAATCATGTTAGCAATTGCCGCGTTTTATGATTATGAAATTTGGCAAATGGATGTCAAAACTGCATTCCTTAATGGATTTCTTAAAGAAGATTTGTATATGATGCAACCAGAAGGTTTTGTCAGTCCAAAAGGTGCTAACAAAGTGTGCAATCTCCAGCGATCCATTTATGGACTGTTGCAAGCCTCTCGGAGTTGGAATATACACTTTGATAATGTGATCAAAGCATATGGTCTTATACAAACTTTGGGAGAAGCATGTATTTACAAGAAAGTGGGTGGGAGCTCTGTAGCATTTCTAATACTATATGTGGATGACATATTGTTGATTGGAAATAATACAGAATTTCTGGATAGCATAAAGGATACTTGAATAAGAATTTTTCTGTGAAAGACCTCGGTGAAGCTGCTTATATATTGGGCATCAAGATCTATAGAGATAGATCGAGACTCTTAATTGGACTTTCACAAAGAACATACCTTGATAAAGCTTTGAAAAAGTTCAAAATGGATCGGTCAAAGAAAGGGTCCTATGTTACAAGGTGTGAAGCTGAGTCAGACTCAATGCCCAACCACTGTAGAAGATAGAGAGAAAATGAAAGTTTTTTCCTATGCCTCAGCCATAGGTTCTATCATGTATGCAATGTTGTGTACCAGACTTGATGTGTTCCTTGCTATAAGTTTAGCAGGGAGGTACCAAAGTAACCCAATAGTAAATCATTGGACAACGGTCAAGAACATCCTAAAATACCTGAAAAGGACTAAGGAATGTTTCTCGTTTACGAAGGTCACAAAGAGCTTGTCGTAAATGGTTACGTCGAGGCGAGCTTTGACACAAATCCGGATGACTTTAAGTCGCAAACCAGATACGTATTTATATTGAATAGTGGAGATGTCAGTTTGTGCAGTTCCAAGCAGAGCATCATGACGGGATCTACGTGTGAAGCGGAGTACATAGCTGCTTTGGATGTAGCAAATGAAGGAGTCTGGATGAAGGAGTTCATATCCGATCTAGGTGTAATACCTAGTGCATCGGATCCAATGAAAATCTTTTGTGACAGCACTGGAGCAATTGCCTTGGCGAAGGAATCCAGATTTAACAAGAGAACCAAACACATTAAAAGATGCTTCAACTCCATCCGCGATCAAGTCAAGGAGGGAGACATAGAGATATGCAAGGTACATACGGATCTGAATGTTGCAGACCTGTTGACTAAGCCTCATCCATGAGCAAAACATGATCAGCACCATGACTCCATGGTTGTTAGAATCATTACTATGTAATCTAGATTATTGACTCTAGTGCAAGTGGGAGACTGAATGAAATATGCCCTAGAGGAAATAATAAAGTTGTTATTTATATTTCCTTATATCACGATAAATGTTTATTATTCATGGTAGAATTGTATTAACCAAAAACTTAGTACATGTGTGAATACATAGACAAAACAGAGTGTCCATAGTATGCCTCTACTTGACTAGCTCGTTAATCAAAGATGATTAAGTTTCCTGACCATAGACATGTGTTGTCATTTAATGAATGGGATCACATCATTAGATAATGATGTGATGGACAAGACCCATCTGTTAGCTTAGCATAATGTTCGTTAAGTTTTATTTCTATTGCTTTCTTCATAACTTATACATGTTCCTCTGACTATGAGATTATGCAACTCCCGAATAATGGAGGAACACCTTGTGTGCTATCAAATGTCACAACGTAACTGGGTGATTATTAAGATGATCAACAGGTGTCTCCGAAAGTGTTTGTTGGGTTGGCATAGATCGAGATTAGGATTTGTCACTCCATGTATCGGAGAGGTATCTCTAGGCCCTCTCGGTAATGCTCATCACTATAAGCCTTGCAAGCAATGTGAATAATGAGTTATTTATGGGATGATGCATTACGGAATGAGTAAAGAGACTTCCCCATAACGAGATTGAACTAGGTATGAGGATACCGACGATTGAATCTCAGGCAAGTAACATACCGATGA
Source organism: Triticum dicoccoides (assembly GCF_002162155.2). Classification (NCBI taxonomy): domain Eukaryota; kingdom Viridiplantae; phylum Streptophyta; class Magnoliopsida; order Poales; family Poaceae; genus Triticum; species Triticum dicoccoides. The sequence continues at coordinate 266,582,726 of NC_041391.1, forward strand.
CAAAGGGAATAACATATGTTGTTATGCGCTTTGACCGATAAAGATCTTCGTAGAATATGTAGGAACCAATATGAGCATTGAGGTTCCGGTATTGGTTATTGACCGGAGATGTTTCTCGGTCATGTCTACATAGTTCTCAAACCAGTAGGGTCTGCACGCTTAACGTTCAATGACGATTTGTATTATGAGTTATGAGTTTTGGTGACCGAATTTTATTTGGAGTCCCGGATGAGATCACGGACATGACGAGGAGTCTCGAAATGGTCGAGAGGTAAAGATTCATATATCGGAAGGTTGTATTCGGACATCACAATGGTTTCGAGTGGTTCTGGTATTTTACTGGAGTACCGAGGGGTTACCGGAACCCCCCGGTAAGTATTGGGCCTACATGGGCCTTAGTGGAGAGGGAGGAGGGCCGCAAGGGGTGGCCGCATGCCCCCCGTGGCAGTCTGATTTGGACTTGGGGAGGGGGCGGCGCCCCCCTTTCCCTCTCCCTCTCCCTCTCCTTCGTTTTCCCTCCGGTGGAAGAAAGAAAGGGGGGAATCCTACTAGGAGTGGAGTCCTGTAGGACTCCCCCCCATGGCGTGCCCCTCCTGGCTGCAGGCCTCCTCCTCCCCTCCTTTTTATATGGGGGAGGGGCACCCCAAAGGCACATCAATTGTTCTCTTAGCCATGTGTGGTGCCCCCCTCCACAGTTTACACCTCCGGTCATAGCGTCGTAGTGCTTAGGCGAAGCCCTGCGCGGATCACATCACCATCACCGTCATCACGCCGTCGTGCTGATGAAACTCTCCCTCGACCCTCTGCTGGATCAAGAGTCTGAGGGACGTCATCGAGCTGAACGTGTGCTGAACTCAGAGGTGTCGTATGTTCGGTACTAGATCCGTTGGATCGTGAAGAAGTTAACCTAACGCTTCCGCTTTCGGTCTACGAGGGTATGTGGACACACTCTCCCCCTCTCGTTGATATGCATCTCCTATATAGATCTTGCGTGATCGTAGGAAATTTTTTGGAATTGCATGCTACGTTTCCCAACACCCCTACCTTCCATTATTGATTTATCTGTGGAATTTCCAACAAGCAAGAACCTTATTTGTATTTATCTTGCTTTGATCATGCATTTTATGATCGATAATTAAACTAGTAAGGTTTTCATGAATGCATCTTGGTGGTTTTTGCACAACTATCCCCTCTAGATAGATAGGACATTGGATAACAATGGTGGGAACTCTAAACATTTGTACATGTTAATCAAAGACGTAAACACAAAAGAAGTTTGTGATCCTTACATGATTTCAGTTGACTTTTGTGCAACTTATACATGCTAAACAATTGGGATGTCCTTTTGGTGATCTTGTTGAAGATTCCGTAGGAAAAGCAAGATGACACTTTGCTTGTAGAGTCTATACTTTTGTTGGAGTTGCACCACCAAAAAATTCAAGGCTGTGACGCCCCTGATTCAATCATACACTAATCAAACACGCAAATGTGTACGATCAAGATCAGGGACTCACGGGAAGATATCACAGGACAACTCTAGACACAAATTAAATAATACAAGCTTTATATTACAAGCCAGGGGCCTTGCATAAGCTCCAATACAAACGAGTCAGCGGAAGCAACAATATCTGAGTACAGACATAAGTTAAACAAGCTTGCCTTAAGAAGGCTAGCACAAAAGTAACATCAATTGAAAAGGCAAGGCCTCCTTCCTAGGAGCCTCCTAACTACTCCTGGTCGTCAGTGGCCTCCACGTAGTAGTAGGCACCCTCAGTGTAGTAGCAGTCGTCATTGAAGGTGGCATCTGGATACTGGGCTCCACCATCTGGTTGCAACAACCGGAAAGAAGAAGAAAGGGGGAAAAGGGGGAGCAAGGAAACCGTGAGTACTCATCCAAAGTACTCACAAGCAAGGATCTACACTACATATGCATCGGTATCGATGAAATGGGCTGTATCTGTGGACTGGACTGCAGAATGCCAGCAGAGAAGGGGAAAGCCTAGCCTATCGAAGACTAGCATCTTCAAGCTGCTCCAAGCATCTTGCAGCATCAGAAGAGATAAGAGTAGCATAAGGTAAAGTAGTAGTAGTGACATCAACCTCAGCCAAAGATCCTTTCTCGACTCCCTGCGAGAAAGCAATCCCAGAGCCATACTATCCATTTCTCATCACAATCCATTTCTCATCACAATCCATTTCTTATCACAATCCATTTTTCATCACAAGTATCCAGTTCTAGTTGTATCGATCGGGATACAACTCCGAGCGTCCATTACCATAGGACAGGCTATCGATAGATGTTTTCTTCCCTATAGGGGTACACCAACTTACCCACCATGCTCGATTAACTCCGGCTGGACACACTTTCCTGGGTCATGCCCGGCCTCGGCCAAACAATACGCCGCAACCAGACCTAGGCTTAATAGAGGTCAGCACGCCGGAAAAAACCTATGCCCCCAGGGGTCATGGGCCATCGCCCCGGGAACTCCTGCACGTTACAAACGCGGCCGGTGAGCAGAACTAGCTACCTCCTTAAAAAAAGGCAGGTGCTTACCAGTCCAACCCGACGCGCGCCGCTCAGTCGCTGACGTCTATTAAGCTTCGGCTGATGCATACGACGCAGAACGCCCATACTATGCCCACGTGATGGTTAGTGCTATCAGGCCAGAGGTCCCTCGGATCAAATATCCAAATTGTAGTGGATTACGAACGCGCGGTAACAAGGAGAGACTCATGAAAGAGGTGACCCCATTGCCCCGTCTCGAGGACTTGCGGCAAGAGCTAAGAATGTCCGGCCACGCCTCGTAATTACCTCGTGGTCACCCTCCAGGTCAACCCGACTCCTCATCACTCGCAAATATGCTCGCGCGGGTACTCCTCAGGGTCGACCCGTCTTTAGTAACATGCTTCAGTGTAAAGTAATAGTAACCATAGTAACCATGTGTCTAACACCAAGGGGAAAACCTGTAGAGTCACCCTCGACGGATTCCACTCGATGTAATCATCAAGGTGAACGTAAGACGATCCACCCTCGAGGTTCACACTTGAGGGGTTGCACGACAGAGTCGTATCGAAAGTGGTTAAGGCGGAATCACCCTCGATGACCGAGACCGAATAACTACACTACCATTTTAACATCAGAAGTGTTGATGAGGTCTCACCCTCGGCACTCGATAGTAACCCAGTAGTGTCGAGCAACTAAGGGGGAGTGATGTGCAGTGCCGGGGCCTGGTCTTCGATCTCGTTGATCGGGTCTTCGATGATGAAGCAGGGGCAACAAGGATAAGGTGGGGGTCACTGATGGATCACTAACCAACCTATACTAAGCAGTTTAGGATAAGCAGGTTACAAAAGCAGGCTATGCAACAGAATAGGAGCAAACAATAACAGTAGCAAAATCTAATGCAAGCATGAGAGAATGGAATGGGCGATATCAGGATGATCAAAGGGGGGGCTTTCCTGGAAGCTTCGCTAAAAGGGAAGAAGGGTCGTCGTCGACGTAGTCGATCACAAGAGAAGCATCGGTCTCGGGGTCTACCGAAGAGAAGAGGGGGAATAAATAATAAATACATAGTAATCATATGCAACACAGAGTATGCTATGCTAACGTGCAGCTTAGGGTTGCCTAAAGATATGTCAAAGTCATATTAGTTATTTTAGGTTTTAAGTTGGATTTAACAACCGGTCAATAGACACTATTCATCTACCAGAAACAGGGTAAAAGTTACGGGTCCACCTACATAGAGGGTTCCGACATGGAACCAGACGACACGATCAGATTCGTCTCGTCGTTCTGAACAAATTTCACGTACAAGGTTTTTCGATCCGAACTACGGTTTATTTTCTATGATTTTCTAAAGTTTTAACAATATTCTAAATTTCTTTTAATTACTAAATTGTCAGGACAATGAATTATGACATCATGCTGGCGTCAGCCCTGCGTCAGCGGTCAACAGCCTAGTTGACTGGTCAATGGGGCCCACGTGGGGCCCACAGGCGGTGATAGGGCGTTGCCCAGTCAGCATCTGACTGGGTCAATGAGACCTAGGGGCCCAGTGGCAGCGGCTAAGGGGAGGTCCACGTGGACAGCCACATCAGCAACACCGGAAACGCCGCCAGAGTTGCTCCGGTGGCCTTCTGCGGAGGCGAGCTCGCCCGAGACGCTCGGAAAACTGCTACGGGGCACCGTTTAGCGCGGTTCTTGTTGCGTTCGAACGGTTACTCCACCCCACATTGGTTGGTGGTGGCAGAACGAGCCGGGGAGGTCAGCAGGGCCGCCGGCGTTGAGTCGTGGCGGCTATATGGCTCAGATGTGTGACGAGGATGGTGAAGCAGCGTGCTACGGAGCGAAAGGAAAGGCTGGGGAGGATCCCCGTGGTGCGGCAAATCCAACGGGCTTGAGCCCGTGACCAAATGGTCACCGGAGCGTCGCCGGCGGCGAGCTCCGCGGTGATGCGTTCGGGCGCTCATCGGGGACGGCGCTAGGAGGCACAGGAGGGAGCATGCGCGTGCACATTGGGCTCCTGGGAACCCCAGGAGCACAACTGTGAGCTTGGGCGAGCGTGTCGATGGTCACAAGAACGACAACGAGCTCGTCGACGGAGCTGGGATCGGCCATGGCGGAACCAGTCGCCCCGAGTTTGTAGAGGAGCAGAAAGGAGGGGAGGAGAGATGGATCTCACCGCAGCAGCTCAAGGTGGCCCGTGGAAGGATTAGTAGCAGTAGAGGGCATCGCCGGAGTTTGTGAAGAACGGCGCCAGTCAGAGATGGGGACGAAGGGGATCCGGTGCTTCGGTGCCTCCCAGCTCCAGCTCAGGCCACCAGTTCAAGGAGTCGACTCCGGCGGAGCTCACCGACAGGGTCAGCGGGCATGGGACCGCCGGTGGCCGCAATAACGACGGAGGACGGCGGCAACCGTGCTCGGGCGTCAATGGGGAACAAGGGGGAAGAGGAATGGAGCGAGCGAGGAAGAATCTGGTGGGGAGAGGGAGAGGCGAAGCGAGCGAGGGGGAAATATCTAGGGCCGCGGGGTGGGCCTTATCCCCTCGCTCCGCTGGCAAGGCACGGGACGGCGGCGACGCGCAGGCGCGCGCCCTTGGTCGATTGAACAGGGGGGAGGTGCAACATGACAGGGTGAGGTAGCACTAGTGCAGAACTGGGCATTAGCACCGGTTCGTAAGGCCCTGTAGTGCCGGTTACATAACCGGCACTAATTTGTGGTCACTAAAGCCCCCCCCCCCTTTAGTACCGGTTCAGCACGAACCGGTGCTAAAGGGCAACAACGTGGCACGAGCCAGCTCCGGGGGCCTGGAGCCCTTTAGTATCGGTTGGTAACACCAACCGGTACTATAAGGTTTGGTGGGTTTTTAGTTTTATGATTTCTTTTTCATTTAATTTTGTGTTTCCATTTTAATTCTTTTTCGTTTGCTGGTATTTTACGATACTACACATTGTACACGTTATGCATATTAATAGAATTTCTAGTAGATCAACCAATCATCGAGTTCAACATGATTTTCATGATATTATAAGCGTTCATATATAAGACCACAAAAGCAAATCACTTAAGTTCAGAACGAAGAACACAGACATGAAAGGACAAGTAATAATTAAGAGCAGCATGAAGAACTAGCTGAATCACTCCTGCTAGCTACTCATACGATCATCATCCTCATAGTCATCGAACCCAACCCTACATAATTGTTCTTAGCACATGATCATCAGTATCTGGTAGGACCTAAACACCCTTAAGGTAAAATAGCATAAAACAATATAGACCCTGACTCTCCATTATGAAGAATGGCGATCATCCTGTCTCCAATTCTTGCCCTTCGCTGCTCATTGCTTCCAAGAAGCTCCTTATGACTGTCCATACATTTTTTCCATTCTTTGATTGTTATGTCTCCACTTCTTTTAGAAACCCGGTATGGACAGTTGAGATTCGTAGGACGACCTGGTCGTATGTTCAAAACATGAAGGCTACCATGCGTATACATCAGATGAGGCACACAATCATTCGGGATTATCTGTTGAAAAACATAGTAATAACTTCGTAGTTAGCAATGATGTACTAGTTTTAGAAGTGTGCAAAAAGGTGCACGGATGTTGTAATAGTAAAAAATAATCTTACCAGGGTATCTCCATGGTAGTTACCGTAGTTCAACACGTGCACTAGTGGCACATATTGACCATAATGTTGAGGAGTTTGATTGTAGATATTGTAATTCTCAAGATCAGTACAAAATCCGACCAGATGATTTTTCTCCTGATAAGTTAATTCGGCGCCTTTGGTGTAGTACGTTCTGTCTACCATCTTCCGCACATTCTTTGAAGAATGAAAATAAGCTGTCAATGGAGATAAGTTGTCAACTATATATTTTGAAATAAACAATATAAATTACTTAATAACTATGTTTAGCTCACATGAGGGAAGAACTGGAGGTGTATCCACAAGGACCAAAATCGAAGGTGTCTCTTGCTCGATTGTAGGATCACCAAGATCCATGGTGACAAGCATACCCTAATCAAGACCATACATCTTGCAAAATGCATCCCAATTTTTGCAACCAAAATGGGTTACACTCTGAGCATTGTACAGCTTTACTTGAAAATCCACACCATGATGGGTACTTAGGATAATTTTTTTGGTTTTGAAATTTTCATGGTCTTCAAAACCCATCCTCTCCAAGACATAGCGTCTTGCAAAGCATGGGATAAGCTAGTCGAATTGGAAAAGATGAAAAATACATGTTAAAATAGTTGAAGTCGTGCTTAATGACGAAAAAAAACTATTGTCGTTGTTGCGTACCGTATGAACATCGCAGGTCTCCTCAATCTTAATGCTGAAGCGCCGATTTTCATCCAGCTCAATGAACCTGTCGCACATAGCTCGGTCGTCGTGGCACCAGTCGCACTCCCCCGGGGGTTTTCGTCGTCCGATGAGTACGACATTTCCGGCCTACGTTCATAATTCAAATATTAAACTAGATCATTATTATTAATCATGGGTTGACTATCGATGATCGATGTACGTACGTAGCTCCTCTTTCATTCCCGAATGCATTATTATACCAAATTGTCTAGCACACGGGAATGAAGGAGAACTTATCCAATATGAGCATTCAATAAGCAAAACCAAATCATAAAATAAGCAAAACCAAATCATAAAATAAAGTATAGTATTCAAATTAGCATGCATTCAATAATTATAAGCAAAAGTACATCATCTCTTTCCTTTTTCTAAATACTATGAACAAAAAAATCATTAAAATTCTATGAACAAAATTAATTACACAACCTAAATATCACCAAAATCTTAATATATTAATTCAACTAGTTCAACTAAACATTTACTAAAAATAAACTAGTTATATTAATTCAACTAGTTCAACTAAGCATTTACTAAAAATAAACTAGTTCTATATATTAATTCAACAAGTTCAACTAAGCATTTTCTAAAAATAAACTAGTTCTATATATTAATTCAACTAGTTCATAACGTTATTTACTAGTTA
>NC_041391.1:266590776-266591675 GCF_002162155.2 Triticum dicoccoides
ACGGGCGGCGGGGGCGCGCGGCGACGACGACGACGGGCGGTGGGGGCGGCGACGGCACGGCGGCGGCGCGGGAGACTAGATCGAGAGGCCGCGAGAAGTGGAACGAAGTGCGACGAGATAACTGATTTTTCGTAAGTGTAGTATATATAGGGGGAGCCTTTAGTACCGGTTGGAGCCACCAACTGGTACTAAAGGCCAATTTTGGCCAGCCGAAACGGCGGGAAACGAGGGCCTTTAGTACCGGTTGGTGGCTCCAACCGGTACTAAAGTGTACACATTAGTACCGGTTGGAGCCACCAACCGTTACTAAAGGCCCTGCGCTGCCACCGCAGTGCGCTATGTTTAGTCCCACCTCGCCGAGCGAAGGGCAGCCGCACTGGTTTATAAACCCAGCCGTGGCTGCCCTTTCGAACTCCTCTATATAGCAGGCTTCTGGGCCTAACTAGGGCGCGCTGCCCTGTGAGTCTGCTGGCCCTACTAGGCATGTATTCGCACACCCAAGGTCTGGCAGGCCACAGGGCAGCGCCCCAACAATTTTTTTCTTTTCTGCATTATTTATTTTCTTCTATTTATTTTTGAGTAATTTTATTATATAGTTATTTCTTTTCTGCTTTATTTTTTTCTTCTATTTATTTATGAGTAGTTTTTTGCCGTCTTTAGTTTCTTTGTGAATATTTTTGCTTTATATAATTGTTTTACTTTTCTACATTATTTATTTTCTTCTATTTATTTTTGAGTAATTTTTTTATATAGTTATTTCTTCTCTGCTTTATTTTTTTCTTCTATTTATTTCTGAGTAGTTTTTTTGCCGTATTTAGTTTCTTTGTGAATATTTTTGCTTTATATTAGTTTTTTTCTTTTCTGCATTATTTATTTTCTTCTATTTATTTTTGAGTAAT